>NW_020664463.1:19750691-19791375 GCF_002925995.2 Terrapene triunguis
CACACACCACATAATAACCACTTTGTTTAGGATGTTTTCAGGGTTCCAGGGCAGGTGGTGACACAATCTCTCACTGGTCTGGACTGAAATGGTACAACTCTGCAACTAAATGGATAATAAAGACGATCAAAACCACTATTGTATTTTTTTCTGTAGATGAAAATTGGAACGCTTTTCTGTCTAAAGCTTCCCTACAGTGTCAAGTGCTACACTGCAAAATGTATTGTCCTTTGAATGAGACATTAAAGCTGATATTCATTATGCCTGCCTATACAGTCTGGCCAGATAGAAGTTAAAGAACCCAGGGCTATCTTTCAAGAGAATAACTGCAAGACATGGGGGCATCTAATTAACATTTGTTAGATTTTAAACATGTGCCATAATTTTGAGCCTAGCACGGGACTAGTGTAGAGCCCTGCAGCAGAACTGGGATCCCATAATCCAGCAGGACCCGCTGCCATGGGCGGCAGGTATCATAAGCTGGGGGAGGCTGAGCCTCCCCCAATAGCCAGGTGGCCCTGCCCACGCTCCGCCCCCAGTGCCCCCTCTTACTTCCCACTCTGAAGCTTGCCCTGTGTGGTGGCCCCGGCTTGGGCTGCACCACCTGTCCTCCCAGCGCTCCAGGACTGGGGGATCTGTGGCTGCACTATTTGCCCTACCAGCGTCCTGGGGCTTGGGGGGCTAGGGCCGCGCTACCTGCCCTCCTGGTGCTCTGGGGCTGGGAGGAGCTGGGGCTGCACCACCTGCCCTCCTGGTGCTCCAGGGCTGGGGCCAGTGGCTGCGGTGGGGGAGCTCTAGGTTCCTGTGAGGGGCAGGGCCTCGGGCAAAAGGGGCAGGGCTGGGGGCTAACCTCCCTTAGCTGGCGGTTCACGCACCGCCCATGCCCACTGCCATAATAGTGGGAGCAGGATTAAAGAATAGTCCTGCATGGGGCTCTACCATAATTATGGGGTCCAATACATAGGTGCATAGGGTAGATTTTCATGGGACAGGAAGTGCTGACACAGCCAGTATGTGGGCAGATGTACAATGTTGTCTGTTTGCCTTTCTTTCACTGATCGACAGTCTCAGACCCTCTCTACATTTAAAAGTTTTGCTGCTTGAACTATGGTGGCTTAGATAAAGCAGCAAAAAACCCCTAGTGCAGACACAGTTATAATATTAGAGCTTATTCCAATTCAGCAAAGCAAAATAAGCCTTACCAATATAAAGCACCTTATACCAATATAACTGCATTTGATGTGAGTTGTGGCAAACTTGAAAGACTCTCTCCACATGTTTTTCCTGGGCTATTTTCTATCCATTTGGGGGCATCTATGAACCCTATTTACTTTTTAACACATTTTCCTACTGGGAGCACAATTCCTTACTGAGCTATTCAGAACCTGTGCATCAGTCTCATTTCAAATACAGTGAGCGTTGGAGGTGGGGATGGGAAGAGGGGAGTATATTTTAAATTCCAAGCTAAATCCAACACCCCACCCCTTATCTCTGGCCCTCTGGTTTTTAAATATATATTTTCTTCTATAGAGAGACAAGGTGGGTGAGGTAATATCTTTTATGGGACCAACTTCTGCTGGTGAGAGATAAGCTTTTGAGCTACACAGAGCTCTTCTTCAGGCCTCTCTATCTCTTCCACCAGGCTGCATTATCCCACTGCTGACATTCCGGAGGGAACTCAGCTCAGGCGAAATCAAAGATAATCCAATAATGGAATTTTATAATGAATTCTAATGTTGTGGGTGGGGTGGGGACTGTACAAGTGAAAAGGAGTCTGAACATTTCTTTTTTTCCCCCTGCATACAAAGTATCATTTGCTTTGACTATAAAAAATTCTGTGCATTAACCAGTATTTCCTAGATTTACGATTCATATTGTACAACTGATGTAAGGATCAGAGAGACCATTATTATTGAATGTTCCTTGGCAGTTTACATGAATCACAGCATAAAGTAAACCAAGATTAATGGGTACACTATGAAAAGAGTCAGGATAGCTGGATCTGTTCTGACCAAACAGGGACATCTGATCATAACCGGCGATTGTAACTCTAACAACAATAAAGGCAATCCAATGAAATCTAACAGGCCTAGATGCTTTTATCATCCAAACACTGGTGTTGAAGACTGAATGTGTTATCTAAGAGAGATCAATAGGAACGGCCAGCTGTGCTATGCAGAATAACTAGGCAGGAGAACTTTATGGGCTGCCTGCTGTGATCATAGTTCTTGGTTCAGCTATTACAGAAATCAAGTGAAAACCCTGCCCCGCCCTCCTCTTCACAGAACAACTTCATGCTGAGCTGAGATTCAGGATAACCAGAATGGTGACCTGCACTTTACAATGCACTGAAATATATCAGAATATTCCTGTCACTTCAGTCCAGATCCAACACTGATTGCAGTGAATGGGAATCTTTCAGTTCATTTCAATGAGCATTGACTCTGGCCTTTCAGTTACATCCATGTTCACTAGAGGGCAGTTCCTGACATCTCTTCCCCCTCCCCCCCCCCAACCCTGGTATAGAGGGCTCTAAAAGCAGCATCCCAACATGGTTCTGCAATGGGAGATTAATGGGCAAAGAGGGAACATGATTCAAGGGGGATACAATCCTCTTGTATATAATGGACCTGTGCTCTGTGAGCTTTCCTTGTGCTCCAGTGGGTATTTAGGAGGGGACCAGGGGAGTAGTGAGGCATGTCTGGTGGATCTGCTCCTATGTGGATCCACCAACCATTCCCCATGCAGGAAAAGGAGGCAACAACTGAGCAGCAAGGAGTACTGCAGCCCTCAAGTGTACTCACAGTGGTAAAGGAGCTCCAGAGCTTCTCCATGGCTATAGATAAGTTTATAAGATATAGATATAGTTTCTTCCCTCCTGGTCCCTATGGAAACTCCCCAGGGTATATTCTGTTCCCTTGGGCTATGCACAGAGGACTAAAAAGTTCCCCTATAAATGGATCCCAGTATAACTACATTTTCTTGTGTCTTGAATCAAGTCTGCTTAACACCAGTGAGGCAAAGCAGAAAATTTGCTGTAACTGCAGTCCCATTGGTGGGAACTGCATTGCAAATTATCCACCATTATTATTATTAGTTGTTTTTGGGTCCCGAAATCAAGGAAAAAAACGTTAATTTAAAAGCTCCAAAAGGATGAAAACTAATTAGGAGGAAAAATTAGTCAAGCACATACACAGTTCCCAGGGCTGGAGGAACTGGAACCATCTCAGATAGTAGAGTTAGCAGGGCACCCACAGGCTAACAAAACTAGGCTGGATTCATGGAACCACCAGCTGACTTCCAGTACTCAGGGCCTGTGGCCTTGCACTAACAGCTGCAACAAAGATTCAATAGAGTTCTCACCGTATCTGAACCAGAGCAGAAAAAAATGAAGGAGAACTTCAAGAAGACTGAAATATTGCTGATGTCTGAGAATTTTAAGGGCCCAGATCTCCAATACCCCTTCTGCCACGTGTCAAATAGGGCCAGGTCCTGCCTGTCTATTTTAAAATAAATAAATAAAACTGTGCCTCAAGCCCCCACCCAGATCTGTACTCCTATTTCTGGGGCTGGGAAATAAATATAAAACCTCCATGGTCACTTGTGTAAGAGGTTTCCACACACACACACTTCCTCCTCCTCTCACAATCACTCAGTCCTTGGAAACATGAAACCACAATTATCATTTAATTTTGGGAAAGGGGGGGGGAGTCAAAAGAAACATGAAGACCCTCCATATATTTATACAGAAGAAAATGAGCAACCTAAATCAGTGCATCAGGCATCCAGACAACCCCACATTTACAAATAGTAATTGTCCAGCTTACTGAGGGCCAGAGCTCTTAGTCCTACCACAAATCCCACCCACCAGCCTAAAACCCCACTCTCAGATCCAGCTACAGCTCTGTCAAGGTGTAATTCTCCTCTGCTTGTTTGTGCCAGTCTGGATAGAACTGCTCCACCATTCGGTTGCCTAGTCCAGTTCTGCTTTCACCAACCAGATGGACTAGGACACTGTGAAGTCGGCTCTGCTCTACCATTGCCTGTCAGGTCACCATGCAGTCAGCTCTGAAAGGTTTCTGGTTCACTTGGGTCTCACTGTAAAATCAGTTCAGCTCTGCCACCACCTGGCCACTGCAAAATCATCTCCACATCACCCTCAGGCTGCTCCTGCAGGTTAACTCCAAACAGCATGCAGAATCTCCAGGTATAGAAATCAAAGCAAATCAGGACCTTTGGACAGTCACCACTCCTGATCTCTATGACATGACCCACCCCTATTGAGCCTGAGTTTTGTTATCAAAGTCTACCACCTGTAATCTCAGGGTGACCCACCACAAGATTCCTATGTCCTTTCACAAATACCATAATAATAATATTCTTTTATCATTTATACAATCAAAACATAAAATTCCAACCAAAGCAATAAAACTCAGTAGGTGGAATTATGGGTAAACAACATGCAAATGAGTTTGATCAAGTCTGGCTTTTTCCCCTGTAGAAGGAGCAGAATGTTCTATCCTTCTAAGTCTTCTGACCCTAAGGCTTTCATACATTTACATTAAAGCCACATGGCTCTGCCAGTGGCATGTAATAGAGGCCTTACTGTAAATGAGAATCAGGCCCAACCAACCAGGCAGGCAGGTCGGAAGGGGATCTGGGTGAGCAAAGTCTCTCCAGCAGCTTTCAAAGCCATCTTCGGCCATTGATGCAGTATTGATACTTCTGTGGGAAAAGTGGCACCTGATGCACCACCACGACAAATAGCTTCTTGCAGCAAGCTAGTTTTTCTTGCAGTATCCTTTCCAAGCAATGATCATGTCTAACCCTGCTTGGAGAGGAGCACAGCTGGAAATGTTATGGCTGCAGAGAAGTATGAGTACGTTTTCAAGTGAAAAGTTAGCAAGCTTTAAAGGACTTCTGTAACACCGTCAGACCCCGGTCGTCGGCAGGCAGAATCAAACCTTAGACCTCTGGAGCTTAGTGCCTGAGCCTCTACTGCGTGAGCTAAAAGCCAATGGGCTGTTAGCTAAGGCTGTAGAGCAGACTCTCTCTCTGTAAGTGGTCTCAGTGCCACTAGATAGGACAGAACACCACACCCAGAAGGGGTGTGGGTTACACTTCCACATTAGATTTCAACAGTGAAAAACATAGTCCTCCTCCCAGGGTTTTAAAAAATAATTAATCTAGTATTTTTATAAGCTACAGGGAGAGAAGATTTGGGAGATTCAACAAAGTAATCGGGTGTGTTAAAAAAATGTATAAAAATTATGTGCTATCACTTTACATTCTCAGGGGTTTTCTGGTCCTGATTGCAGGTGAGGGGGCTCTGTGGGGAATCATAAGATCTCAGTCTTTCAGCCGCCAGCCAGCCTAAAGCAAGTTGGGGTAAGTTGTGCCTATCTGTTTTGGGGAGCAGACTGCTTTGTCTCTCCCTATTTTTGGTCTTATATGTTAAGGTTCTATGTTGTATGTCACTGCATCTGAAATATTGTACCAAATTCAGGCCTGGTGTGAGTGGGAGGAACTCTACTGCTTTCAGTTATTCTGACTCCCCACTTGCTTTCTATTCTAGTAGCCAAAGGAAGTCCACCCAAGCTATCTACAATGAGGATATCTATTAGGAGAAGGGGAACTTGAGGTACTTTCAGAACCCCCTTGATGATATCATCTGTCATTCAAAACAATAGACAAATCAACTACTTCTTGGTAGACCTTTGGCCAAAAAAACCCAGATGGTCAACTGTATGAGTATCCAGCCTTAAATCCTTCCAATGATATGGTTTACACTCCAATCTGTCTCTTTTGCCATGCCTACCATAAAAGGTCAATCTGAACCTTTGAACAAGACAGCCTAGTAACCTGTGAAGGAATCACTTACCTCCCCATCTATAACTACATACAACCATAGATACAGTTTGATATCTCATTACTACGCTGTTCAGCCCCCAAAACTGGAAAGCTCCTGAGGTGCATGGGTTCAAGAAGGAGGTAATTCTCTACAGGGCCATTCCTGCCCTTTGGCCAGTGGGAGTCCCCAGGATAGATTAGACACCAATACCATTTGTCTGTGCCCTGTTTAATTAGTGCCACTATCTCATTTTCTATTGGTCTCCAGGATCCCTTACCCTTCACACATCATCCCTCATGCTGCCTGTAGCTCTTGGTGATCAGCCATCACCAAGGTCCACCCCACGTGGGTGTGATGGAATCCCCGGGCTGGGGTGCAACCTGGAACTGGGGTACTGCTGTGCCCCCTTAATTCTCCAGCCTGGGCTGTCTCTCACAATGCTTTGCTAGTGACAAGCAGCAAACCTTGCCAGGTGCTGTTATCGCTCAGCACAACAGCATGTGGAGCCCCACACCCAGCAAGATTGCATGAATGCTCCCAGAGCTACTCACAAATCACACAGAGAAAGGTACCAACCAATTCCCCTCAGCTCCCCAGCTCAGCAGAAAGTGCCCAGGAATAATCTCTTGTGGCCAAACATTCATGGTGGCAGGGATCAAGAAGAGTTCAGATTTTGCCCTCTAGAAAGCATGGTGTGAGATATCTTTTTGCATAAGCCTTCCCTCAACAACAAAAGCTAAAGAACAGAGTTGGAGGAAATTATGATACTCTCACCTGACCTACTGCATTACACAGACCATAGAGTTACACCCTATAATTCCTGCACTGGAGGGAATTGTTCTTCCCTGCTACATAAGTGGACATTATCCAGAAGAAAGCTGATAACGGTAAATCAAAACCTAGAAAATAAGACATTAAAAATAGAAGATCTACAGTGCTCTGTATGGACAGCCCTCTCCCTCAGACAATATTGTAATTTCATGCAACTCCTTCCCCCAAACACATATCATTAAATATTATATATTGCAGGACCTGCAATCACAGCTTGATTTGCTTTCTCTCCTCAAGTTTTTCTTGGCTTGTCTTAGGTTTGCATAAGCGCTGACCATATTTACTTACCAAGTGGTTTTCCCAAGCCTGATTCGCTCTATTTAGTAGGCATGTTGTACACTTATGGAGTCTCTCTTGCCTTCCCCCTCCCCCAACCCACTTCCCACTTGTTTCTCTCGGGAATCTGTTAAATTTTCTTTGCCTGGAAAGCTTAAAACACAAATACTCTCATGCCATGTCCTCCTCACAGCTATTTTGGAGCATTAGTCAGCACTGGGATATTGCTCAGATGATATAATGCAGATTCTGAGTTTTCCAGGCATTTAAAAAAAAGAAGAAAAAAAAGAGTACAGCTCTAGTTTAATCTAGGATGTTTGAACACCCCTCCAGTAGTTTCACTCTGGTTGTGGTATTCACATGGGGCAGCTTCTGCTTGAACTTCAGGAATAGAATACAGTGATTATATAAACACAGAACAACATGGACAGGTGTTTTGCCATATTACTTTAAATACAGGAACAACTAGAGGGCCTGCTCATGGTCCCATTGTGCACACATGTAATAGAAAAGCCAGTCCAGCTCCAAAGAGCTTTTTGTGTGATGAGGGACAACAAATAGAGAAAAAACAAACAAATGGAGAGGAGAAATTTGAAAGGACAGGGAAAGCCTTCAGATCCGTTTAAGGAGGTTGGTTCCATAGGTCAGGGGTGCTGTGGGCGGGAGGGGGAGGAGGGAAGAAAAGAAAAAGATGGTTGAGCGTACGGGGCATCAGGCACCTGAATCTGAAATCAACCTACTGAACCTAGCTTTCATATTGGTCCCAGTGACTCAATGCCCAACTTTGTCAAAAAGTATTGTCAAATTCTGCCCCCATCTTTTATTCACTCCCCTCACCCCATTTAATCAGGCAATAGATAGAGGAGGCTATATAGTACTGCCACTTATCTATTCACACACACACACACACACACACACACACACTCTGAACACTGTTGTAAACATTGCCTTTTGCCACTGCAGAAAATCCTGATCTCAGGAGGACAGTGAGATAGACAAGCATCAATGTGTAACTAATAATAATACAATTCATACTCATGGCTAGAGTGGAACTCTTTAAAACATTCACTTTTTTCCAGTCAGAAAATGCCTTTTTGTCAAAACATTTTGTGGAAACATGGCAGTTTCAATGAAGTTTCCCTTGGGAAGGTTTCTCAGGTCCAGGATAGAGAACCAGAGACCGAGAATAGCCAATCGTATAGTGGTAAGGATATTACTTGGGGACATGAGAAAGCAAATTTGAGTCCCTGCTTCAAATCAGAGACTTGAAACTGGCTCTCCCACATCCCAGACAAGTTCCCTCCTTAAGGTGTTCTACTTTGTATAAATCATTAAGTGCTCATTCGGCCAGCACAAGACTGCTTAGGGAGATCCAGGTTCAAATCCCTGTTCCAAATCAGGAAGAGGAGAGACTAGAATCTAGTTTCCCCACATTCCAGACTAGTACCCTAACCATTTGGCTATTCAAGGACAGTAGGACAGAAGACCTTTTGTGAAAAAAATGAGCGCGCTTGTTTACATTCCACATTAGACTGAAAAAATATCAAAACCTCAACATTTTTCACAAAATGGAATTGTTTTCCCAGGCAGCCCTCCCGTGGAACACACACTACAGCCATGGAGGCCACTCCAAGCAGTGGACTGATAGTAGAGTGCTCAGCAAAAGCTATTACTTTGCAGCCTTAGGCATGTGAAGGATTCCTCCTTGCACTTCTCCCTCCCCTGTTCTTCCCATTGGCCATGCAAGACAGTCACTCTGGGTGATGGGGTGTGGATTTAGTCTTATAAGAAAAGTGAAAGTTTACCGGGATGTATTGAACCAATTGAGAAATTTACTAAAAAAAGCATTTCTTCAAAGCAAATGAAATCCACCAAGGAAATCTCTCAACCCTAGATTCAGGAATGAACTTTAGCATGTTGAATAACTTTAGGCAATTGAGTATTCCCATTGACTTCAGAGGGATTACTCATGTGCTTAAAGTTATGCACGTGCTTAAGTACCTTGATGAATTGGATCCTGAAGCAGGAAGGTGTATTTAACACTATCTATAGAGATCAGACCAAAATAGATTTGTCTGTAGAGATGCGCAGGAAATAGTCTAAATAATGTCTAAATTTATTAACATTTCTAAACAATAGGTCATTTTGACTAAAAAAAAACCCTGAAACTTTCCAGTTGGAAATTGTCAAACTGGGACATTAATTTCAAAACTTTTTTCCCCCCCAAAAATGTTTGAGCTGGGAGTTTCATCAAAACTGCCCCCTCTTTCACACCATTTGAGTTTTGGTGAATCAGTGAAAAAAAGAGTTCATTCAAAAATTCCCACCTAGCTCTGTCAGGCCTAACTTTAGACTTTCATTTTTTGAAAATCTTGGCCGCTACTCAAATGACAAAACTGGCAAAAATACTTGAGCATGCTGCTCTATTTAACAGATGATGACAGGTATTCAAATCTCCATCAGAATTGCAATGACATCATGCACTGTCAAAAAATAATTCTTCTGATCGATTATTCAGCACACTGCAAATGAATGATAATAACTGAACCCAATTCTTGTACCCATCATAATCTATTTTTCTAGTCCTTTTCAGTCAGTCTATTATTCCTATGAGAATCTAAACTTTCTGAATCAATTCCTCCTGGAACGTTCTAATGTTCTGTGCATTTTCCAGATTTAAGAAGGTCTACACACTGCAGATGTGTCTCTGCCATCTCTGCATCATTAACCATTGCAAAAGAATTGTGTTCCCTCTTCGTTTCAGCAGCCAATGAAGACAACCTTGAAAACACAATCTTAGTAATGTAATGAAAATAAGCTGATTTCATACTGTCTCTTCTCACTTGTATTGATGAGTTATCATGGAACTGCACATGCATGGTTCGTTCAGTAAAGCATGTAGTAGAAGTGTGACCTTTTCAGTATTCTACATGTTCACAGCTTTGTATCAACTAGGAAGGCTGCAAACAAAAGTGGAGGGGGGGGGGGAAATGACCTGTGTGTGACACATTATAAGGAGTTATATTCAGTCTTAGGGTATGTCTACACTACGAGAGTAGTTCGATTTCACTTAAATCGAATATGTGGAATCGATATTGCAAAGTCGAACGTGTGTGTCCACACTAAGGACAGTAATTCGACTTTGTGAGTCCACACTAACGGGGAAAGCGTCGACATTGGAAGCGGTGCACTGTGGGCAGCTATCCCACAGTTCCCGCAGTCCCCACTGCCCATTGGAATTCTGGGTCGAGCCGCCAATGCCTTCTGGGTAAAAAAATGTGTCGAGGGTGCTTTTGGATAACTGTCATCATCCGTCCGTCACTACCGCCCTCCCTCCCTCCCTCCCTGAAAGCGCCGGCGGGAAATCAGTTCGCGCACTTTTCTGGTCAGTGACAGCGCGGACGCCACAGCACTGCGAGCATGGAGCCCGCTGCGACCATCGCTGCAGTTGTGTCCGTTGTCAACGCCTCGCAGCTTATCATCCACCTTTCCCAGAGGCTGATGCAGATAAATCAGGCGAGGAGGCTACGGCACCGCGGTGAGGGCCTGAAGTCTGAGAGTAGCACAGGCCTGTCAGAAAGCACGGGACCCAGCGCCGAGAACATCACGGTGACAATGGGTCATGTGGATGTTGTGGAACGGCAATTCTGGGCCCGGGAAACAAGCACGGACTGGTGGGACCGCATAGTGCTGCAGGCCTGGGATGAATCCCAGTGGCTGCGAAACTTTCGCATGCGGAAGGGGACTTTCATGGAACTTTGTGAGTTGCTGTCCCCTGCCCTGAAGCGCAATGACACCCGGATGCGAGCAGCCCTGACTGTCCAGAAGCGAGTAGCCATAGCTCTCTGGAAGCTTGCAACGCCAGACAGCTACCAGTCAGTCGCGAACCACTTTGGCGTGGGCAAATCTACCGTGGGGGTTGTTGTCCTGCAAGTAGCCAAGGCAATCGTCAAGGTACTGCTCTCAAAGGTAGTGACCCTGGGAAACGCGCAGGCCATCATAGATGGCTTCGCCGCGATGGGATTCCCAAACTGCGGTGGGGCTATAGATGGAACTCACATCCCTATCCTGGGACCGGACCACCAGGCCAGCCAGTACATTAACAGAAAGGGCTACTTTTCAATGGTGCTGCAAGCACTGGTGGACCATCGGGGACGTTTTACAAACATCAACGTCGGATGGCCGGGCAAGGTTCATGACGCTCGCGTTTTCAGGAACTCTGGTCTGTTTAGACGGCTGCAGGAAGGTATTTACTTCCCGGACCACAAAATAACTCTTGGGGATGTGGAGATGCCTACAGTGATCCTCGGGGACCCAGCCTACCCGCTAATGCCCTGGCTCATGAAGCCCTATACTAGCGCCCTGGACACTGAAAAAGAACTCTTCAACTACCGGCTGAGCAAGTGCAGAATGGTGGCGGAGTGTGCTTTTGGCCGTCTCAAAGGGAGATGGAGAAGCTTACTGACTCGCTGTGATCTCAGCGAAACCAATATCCCCATTGTTATAGCAGCTTGCTGTGTGCTCCACAATCTCTGTGAGAGCAAAGGGGAGACCTTTATGGCGGGGTGGGAGGTTGAGGCAAATAGCCTGGCTTCTGATTACGCACTGCCAGACAGCCGGGCGATTAGAAGAGCCCAGCGGGACGCGCTGTGCATCCGGGAGGCTCTGAAAGCTAGGTTCCTGAGTGAGCAGGGTAACCTGTGACTTTTAAGTTTGTGTACAGAGAAGCTGAACCTGCCCCCGTTTCTTTACCCAGTCAATGTTGACTATCCTCTCCAGTTACATACCCCCTTCACCCCCTTCCAACACACCTTTAAAAATAAAATGACTTCTATTTTGTTAATGGACACTGTTTTCTTTATTACTGTTTTCGCGGGAATGTTTTAAACCTGGGACGCAGACTGTGGTGGGGAGTGGGTGTAGTGTACTGATGCAAATGACGCTTCTAAACTGCAGGAATGACAGGCTCCGCAGTGGTGGACTGGTTGTTTCAACGGAGCCTGCCAGCCCTCCTGATGGGGACTGCGTGTATGTGGTGGCTCTGTGACTTTGTGGCAGGGGGAGGAGGGTTACAGATCCCCTGCAGCGTGGCTCTGTGATCCAGGATAAGGGCCGCTGCATAAGATCTGTAACTGCCCTCCCCCGCCACAAAGTCACAGAGCAACCCCCCACAGAACATGAAAACCACCTCCCAGACTGACCAGGGTAACTAGTGACTGCACTGTGTGTGTGCCCTGCTGCTGTCTCTTCCAATTACCAACCCTCCTACCCCCCTTCAGACAGACTCTCCTCTAAAGAACATGATGGAAACAGTAATGAACAGAAACGTATTTTTTATTAACAACCACACATGAAACTGGGGGGTGAAACTTGGACGGGGGCTTGGGTGAGGCGGGAAGGAAAGGACTTTTCAAATTTTGGGGAATGAGAGCCTTCTGGTGCTTGACCAGTCTGCAGGGGTGGAGTGAGAGTTTTCACGGACTCTGCCGCCCCTCCTTCTTTGGACTTTGGGTGAGGGGGGTATGGGACTTGGTGGCGGGGGAGGGCGGTTACTGATAGACTGCAGCGGGGCTCTGTCCTCCTGCCTCCGTTCCTGCAGAACATCAACAAGGCGCCGGAGCGTGTCCGTTTGCTCCCTCATAAGTCCAAGCAGCGTTTGAGTCGCCTGCTGGTCTTCCTGCCGCCACCTCTCCTCACGTTCCATGTGTGTCCGGTGCATTTGGGACAAGTTCTCCCTCCACTGGGTCTGCTGTGCTGCCTGGGTTCGGGAGCAGCCCATTAGTTCTGAGAACATGTCCTCCCGCGTCCTCTTCTTCCTCCGCCTAATCTGCGCTAGCCTCTGGGTGTGTGATGCCAGGCTGGGTTGGGAGACAGTCGCAGATGTGGCTGTGGGAATGGGAAAAAGGGAGTGAATTCCTCAGAAAGATAAATGTAGTTGTGAACAAAGAACATAGTCTTTCTCTGTGAACAAGACCATGCACTGTACCTATCACATGCGCACTCAGGACAAGGTCGAATTTTCGGCCCTCGCATTCAGTGCCTGGGGTCTTGCACTGCCGATTTGAGAAGCGGGACAGGACACCGGAATTTGGGTAGCAGGCAGACATGGTAAGCCGTAGACTTGTGGCTGCTTAAAACTTTGATAGTAGCACTGGCCTCCTTTCACATTGAAAGCAATGCTAGTCTCTGCTGCCAGCAATCCGGCCAGCATCAACTCTGCCCCTGTCCCACCCCCTCTCGGCTGTCCCAGGGAAAGATCTCTGTATGCTGCCCCTCTCCCGCCTCTACCGCGTGGCTGTAAACCGGCGGTTACAGTTCTGTAAAGGAACGGGCAAGCAGTCCCAATACTAACATTCCCCTACCTAATTCAAAGCAGGTCACCATGAGCGACATCACCCTGATGAGAATCTCAGACAGAGATAAAGAAAGAATGCTCCGGGAAAGCCTGCAAAGACCAGGGCCGTATGCCGCCATGCTCTGCAGGGCAATGATCCCGGAGTACCTGATGGTCTCCTGGCGCGGAAACGTTTCATACCACGGAGGACCCAATAAGGCCGCTCTCCCCAGGAACCTGATGCAAAGGCTTTCCAATTACCTCCAGGAGAGCTTCGTGGAGATGTCCCAGGAGGATTTCTGCTCTATCCCCGGACATGTAGACCGCATTTTACTGTAGCTGCAGTGGCAGGGACTAAACAGTAGAGCGGCTTGGGCAGAACAATCATGCAAAACCGGACATTGTTAGATTTGTTTTTAATAGTTGCACTGCCAGGGACTGAAACGTTAAGCGCCTAGGGCAAACTAATCATGAGAAACTCATTGTTGGTATTGTTAAAATTCCTGTTCTGTTAAAAATAAATGTTTAGAGGTTTAAAACACTTACTGGCTGATCCTTCCCCTGATTCTGTGTCCTGGTTAATGGCTGGGGACGGGTGGTAGGGGATCTCTGTGAGGGTGATGAAGAGATCCTGGCTGTTGGGGAAATCAGCGTTGCAAGCGCTGTCGACTGCCTCGTCCTCCTCATCTCCTTCCTCATCTTCCCCGTCCGCTAACATGTCCGAGGAACCGGCCGTGGACAATATCCCATCCTCAGAGTCGACAGTCACTGGTGGGGTAGTGGTGGCGGCCGCACCAAGGATGGAATGCAGTGCCTCGTAGAAACGGGATGTCTGGGGCTGGGCTCTGGAGCGTCCGTTTGCCTCTTTGGTCTTCTGGTAGCCTTGTCTCAGCTCCTTGATTTTCACGCGGCACTGCGTTGCATCCCGGCTGTATCCTCTCTCTGCCATGGCTTTAGAGATCTTCTCATAGATCTTTGCATTCCGTCTTTTGGAGCGCAGCTCGGAAAGCACGGACTCATCTCCCCACACAGCGATGAGATCCAAGACTTCCCGATCAGTCCATGCTGGGGCCCTCTTTCTAGTCTGCAATTGCACGGCCATCTCTGCTGGAGAGCTCTGCATCATTGCCAGTGCTGCTGAGCTCGCCACGATGTCCAAACAGGAAATGAGATTCAAACTGCCCAGACAGGAAAAGGAATTCAAATTTTCCCGGGGGTTTTCCTGTGTGGCTGGTCAGAGCATCCGAGCTCGGACTGCTGTCCAGAGCGTCAACAGAGTGGTGCACTGTGGGATAGCTCCCGGAGCTATTAGCGTCGATTTCCATCCACACCTAGCCTAATTCGATATGGCCATGTCAAATTTAGCGCTACTCCCCTCGTTGGGGAGGAGTACAGAAGTCGAATTTAAGAGACCTCTATATCGAACTAAATAGCATCGTGGTGTGGACGGGTGCAGGGTTTATTCGATGTAACGGCGCTAAATTCGACATAAACGCCTAGTGTAGACCAGGCCTTACTAAACATGCAGTGGAGTGACAAGCCTCAAAATTCTTCGGAACAAGTTACAGCTCCTATAGGGGGGTCTGTGCTGGAGGAATGAAGGGAGGAGACGTAGTGCGAGAATGTTTATTCTCAGAGGCATTGGGGTTGTGGCAATCAGGAGCAGATAATGCCTCCAATGTGATAGGGACACTCACTGTGCCTTTAGAACATGTGTAATCTGCCTTCCACCCAGCCCAGCCCTACAGCCACAGATTGGGGTTCAGGCACTGTTGGCTATGGGAATACCATGCCCATACATAGCCCCTCTAGGATAGTAGGAGCTGCTGGCCTGACTTCCTCCCTTGAGCTACCATGGCTATCACAGCCAACCAAGGACTAATTCCTGCCTGAATGTGGTGGCATGTAGTGGAAGGGTTCTCCCCAACAGCAAACCCCCATTACAAGTGGCCATGATTCAACCCCTAATATTGAAAGATGGGAAATATGTATACAATGTATGAGCATGGAGCGCTAAACATTACTGTCTTGAGAAGGACTGTAGAGGGGCTGAAAAGTAGACAAAGAGCAGCTATTTATTTTTAATTAACTTCTAATGGGGTTATATATGTCTCCTGATACATAGAGAAGAATTAGAGGCAGGAAAACCTAGTGGATATAACACTGTACTGGGAATGAAGAGACCTGGATTCTATTCCTGGCTCTAGCACTGACCTGCTGGGTGACCTTGGACAAATTGTTTAACGTCCCAAGCCTCAGTTTCCCCTTCTATAAAATGGGGATAATGATACTGACACCCTTTGTAAAGTGCTATATAAGAGTTAGATGTTATTATTCTTTCTATTGAATAAGATCCAACAAATGCCTCTTTAAGGTCTCCCAAGTCTAGTTGCAGAAATAGTACTTTGTCTATTTCTCCTATGAGACATAGCCAATTATTAATCAACAAGTGTATATTGTAAGGGCTTCCCAAACATTTCCTAAATCATGTCCTCAACACCATTTCTCTGTTTCATCTCCTCAGCAAACAGGTCAATGTTTTTTCTCCTTATATATTACCATTCAGGTCACACTTTTTGTTAGGGTTATATTTATAAACAGTTTATAAAGCAATGTTTTCATAACTGGTTAATCAATGGTAATACAGCCCAACAGATTACCTGAGGATTGTAAAGTACTTTCCAGTCCATTAGCAACTAAGGAGGATGTGAAACAACCTCTACTTGGGAGAAACTTTTTTAAATCAGCAGGCCTGGTTAACTTGCACCCAAGAGTCCTACAAAAGTTGGCTGAGGAGATGTCATGCCTGCCAATGTTCATTTTTCATAAATCTTGGAATACCAGGGAAAATCCTGAAGATTGTAAGAGTGCTAATTTTGTGCTAATATTTAAAAAAGCACAAGCGGGAGGAACCAGGTTCTTTAGGCCAATCAGCCTGACATCAGTCCTGAGCAAAATAATGGAAAAGCTGATATAGAATTAAGTTGATAAAGAATTGAAGGATAATGCTAGTCAATGTGGTTTTATGGAATAAAAAATTCTTGTCAAGCAAACCTGATTTTATTCTTTGAGGAGATTACAAGTTTGGTTGATAAAGGTAACTGCCTAGATGTAATATACTTAGCCTTTGTAAGCCATTTGATTTAATACTACACAACACTCTGATTTAAAAATTAATGTTATACAATATCAATAAAGCACATGAAAATTAAGAACTGGATACGTGACAAATAACAAAAAATAGTTGTCACTGAAGAAGCATTATCAAATGGGAATGTTTCTAGTGGGGTTCCGCAAGGATCAGTACCTGTACTGAAAAAAAATAAAAAAATTTCATTAATGATTGAGAAACAAATAAAAAAAACGCACTGCTGATTAAAGTCGCTGATGATACAAAGATTGGTGGAGTGGCAGATAATGATAAGGACAGGGCATAACACAGAGTGATCTGGATCACTTGGTTAGCTGGGCCCATTTAATAAAATGTGTTTTAATAAAGCCATATGAAATGTTTTACATCTAGGAAGAGGGAATTCAGGCTATACCTACAGAATCCTGGAAAAGCTCTAGAGGTCATAGTGGAAAAGCAACTGAACATGAGCTTCCAGTGCGGGGCTGCAGCCAAAATGAGCTATTGTGACCCTTAAATGTATAAATGGGTGTAGTGAGTAGGAGTACAGAGGTGATTCTATCTCCAGCTGGGAGGGAAACAGTTTTCCTCTCCCACAAAAATTTTCCAAGAGTTCCAAAAAAAAAAAGTGATGATCCAAAAAGTCAACATCTTGAAATTTTTGCAAATGAAAACACCAAATATAGATCTATGTTTTGGTTTGAGTCAATCAAAACAGTTTTGATTCTGATCAATTTTCTTTTTTTTTTAAACCTTTTTTAGTCAAAATTTAAATTTCAAAATGAAAAGTCATTTCAAACCAGAATTTACATTTAGAAAAAAATCAAAATGAAATGTTTTGACAAATCCACCTTTTAAAAATTTTTTGCATTGGGCGATTCATTGAAAGTGACCGTGTTTCGTGAACAGTTTTGGTTTAGACAAATCAGCATTTTTTGATTATTTGAAGAGAGCAAAGCATAGCTGACTGACCTGACAAAATCCTCAACTGAACACAAAATATCATTTGATTTAGGCTCAGATTTTCAAAGGGGCCAAACTACCACTGAAATTCAAGGAGATTGGTGCCTAACTCCCTTTGGTCATTTGAAACCTTAGCAACTTCAGTGGAGTTATGCTGATTTAAAGCAGCTAAAGATCTAGCCTCCTAATAATATAAAGGCTTGTCTACACTTAAAACTCTGCAACTGAGCCGCTGTAACACTTTAGCGTAGACACTACCTATGCCGACGAGAGGGGTTTCCCCTTCAGCATAGGTGATCCACCTCCCCAAGAGACAGTAGCTACCTACAACTGTCTATATGTCTAAGACTTTGGTGTAGTTAAACCAACCTCTTGGGGTGTGGATTTTTCACACCAGAGTGATATAGTTATGCCAAACTAAATTTTCTACTGTAGACCAGGCTTTACTTGGCATATTACACTCTAAATTTGTGACTTTGGTCTTGTTTTCCTCCCCATGAACAAGACCATAACTATTTTTTGTTTGTTTGTTTTTAATAACAGTCCTTGACAAACCCACTCAAAGATTCCTTTATTTAATCTAGAGTTTCATGCTGAGTTTTTGTTTCCTTTAATCTGACTATTCTATCTGTAATTGCAACCCTAGGTAATTATTTTCTGGTGATAACCTTATGGCTTATCTACATGGACATTTAGAGTATGTCTAGACAACAGTGGCAGCAGCTTGCCTTAGCTGCTAGAGTACAAACCCACTCAGACCTCTTGGATATGTACATGGGCAGCTAACCTGAGCCACCACCCCTAGCTACCCTGGCTATGCTGTTATTTTTAGTGCAAAGCTACTATTTTTTGAGCACAGCTAGTGTGCGTCTGTCTACCTGTGCTGGGAAGCACATTCCCAGATGCAGTGTAGACATTCCCTTTGTCCACAGCAAGCTGAAGTGTCTATGCTGCACTAGCCTGATGAACATTAATTGTCCATGTGCATGCTGCTGCCATGTACTAACAGTGTCTCTAATCATGCTCTAATCTACTCCTTTTTCGAAGCAGGGTAGATCGAAGGGCACTAGTGAATTATGAGTGCAAAGCAGCAGTGTCCAGACAGATACCTGGTGCATGGCATGTTAGTTTAGGGTAGATTTTACACCCCAGTGTGAAGTGTAGAAGGCTGGAATGTCATTGCCATGGTAACGCTGTCAAGGCTTCTAAGCTGTTACAGCTGCTCAGTGCTTCTGTTCTTGGCGCTCCGGTGTTATCAGAACTAGCAGACAGTGCAGCCTGATAATTCAGCAGACCTCGATGTCACTCATATAGAAAGACCACAGGCATGGTTCGGTGACAAAGGCACTCAGCCAGGTTTATTGCCCTTACGGCACAGCCCTAGTATCCCAAAGGAGCTACAGGTACACTAACAGCTGAGTGCCCTGTGGCAAGGAACGGCTCAGTCAGCAGCAGGAATTTCTGCTGTTGCCTCGGTCACGCAAAGGGTTAAGGCGCGGTACCCTGACATGTATAAACGGAGACAAACAACTTACGTACCACCTTATGTGTTTCATGAAATCTGCTTGTTACATCCCCTTGTACCTTGCTCCTGTTCTCTCAGGCAAAACATGCCTTTTTGTCACCTGTGTCAATCCTTGTTATCTTGTACTAGGTTAGGGTGTACCTGTGCTAGCCTTCTGGGCTGTTTACATACATACCCAGAACCTGGTATGTCTTAGGAATGCTTGTGTTTTAGCAATGCTAGCACTATCCTTGCCAAGATCATGCACTGGATAGTGAACTTTTAAGCATCTGTTTTAATACATGGCCTGATTTTGGTTCACAGCCTCTGGTTCAGTCTTCAGGTCTTGTACTAGGTCCAATGCTCCAGTCTCTCTTTACTACATCGAGCTTGCCACGGACTAAGTGTGAGATACCACACGCTACACCTTCACATTTTCAGATATAAGGTGGCATACATTGCAAAATTATCTGCAAACATAGGTGCAGTTCTATTAAGTACCTACCCATTCATGGTTGTTATTTTCTATGTCAGTATCAGTGATCTCTGGACACAAAAGACCACTTTTTCAATAGAGCTGGTCAAATTAATGGTTGGAAATCTGTTGGATGAATTTAGTCTTTTTATTATTTACAAAATATTTTCAAACAGATCCTAACTTCTACTAATGTATTCCCTCATGTTCATCCATTCATGTTAAGTATTCATTACACACAAAAATTTCATCTTTATGGATTATTTGCAAACTGTTCACTTCAGTTATTGTTGTTTGTCTTTTGTGATGTCAGATTGGGCATCTAAACTCACATGATTTTTGTCGCTATTCATTGACTGAGAGTGGAGTTTTCCGAAGCACTCGGCGATTGCCTAACTCTGCTCCCCTTAAAAACAGCTGCATCACTGAGAGTAGAATGATGTCTGTGCTCAGAAGGCCCAATTTTTAAAAAGATATTTAGATGTTGCAACACTGAGCACAGTAACATCTATCTGATTTAAGAGCCTACATCTCATTTTCAAAAGGGATTTGGGCTCTTGAATTCCAAAATCCATTCTGAAAATGAGATTTAGGCTCCTAAAGCAGATAGATGTTGCTGCACTCAACATTGCAACACCTAATATCTTTAAAAATCTGGGTCTAAAACTTTTTTTTGAAAAGCAAAACAAGAAATGTTCTGGTAAGTGACACACTCTCTGGTTCATATTTTTGGATAAAAATCTTGTGTACAAAAAAAAAAAAATCCATGAGAATTTCAGGACTCGGGAACACACTTACGAGTAGAGCAGGTTGAAATACTTTTGTCAAAACAGTTTTCCATTGGAAAATGTGGTTTCAACTGAACCTAGTTTTGTTTCTCTTTTTGCAAAATTAAAATTTTGTAAAAAATGCTACATTTAGAAAAAAACTTTTAAAAACTGTTTCTAAAATGCCATAGTCTTATTTTGAAATTTTCACAATGGAAAGTTTCACTTTTTTATTTCAAAATAATTTTTGGTTTTGAATTTACTTTATTTTCTATAATTTTTCTTTAAATGGCTGAAATCAAAGTGAAATGTTTTGATTGACTCAAATGAAAAGGTGTTCAGAATTTTGTTTCATGAAAATTTTCAACATTTTGACTACTTGGCCTGATTCAGGACATTTTTTTAAAAAAATCTCAAACTTTTTTGCAGGACAGAAAAATTTCTGATCAGCTTTAATCACCAGCAAAATAACAGTGCTGGGACTACTCCTAAACAATGAATAATATGACCCACACACCAAACTTACAAATCCCTTTTTGTTTTCTTCAACCAGTGATATTTATTAAGCAGCTTCCTGTCTTAAGAGACTGCTCCAAAGTGTCTCTGAATGCAGTGAATACAGATCTGCTCCAATCTCCTCTGTTAAGTAATCAGTTCGACAGTCCCTTGAGCGGTCAGAACATGTTTCACTGCACGGAATAATTAGCATACAATATAGCCATCAGAAGAGGAAAAAACCAAAACCAAATGCATGCAAAATTAGATCTGTCCAGGAGGTGGCACTTGATGTACATAATAAAATAGTGAATGGAAAAGAACAGCATTTATAATATAGTGCAGCCATTCTTAAGCCAAGGTACTAAGTAAAATGAAAACACACAAACATCTGGTCCCTTGAGCGATTTAAAAGATAACAGTCTCCTACAATGGTACAAATAAAAGAAGATGTATTCATAAAAAAAATATACTAGTTTACAAAGATATTTCCCAGAGGATAAATAACCCTTGACAGGACCAATGTACAATGTCTGCTGTTATGAAATGGAATGAGACTAAAGTATATTTTGCTAGCCTGCAGAGTTTAATATGTATCAATGAGAAAACTCATTACCTAGATTCACTGATTTTCAGCATCCAGGGGGATTTCAGAACAGATTCAGAGACTTAACTACTAACAAGCCATAGGAGAGTAAATCCTGAGCTATTCAGGCCTAGCCAAATTGGGAAATTTTACAAAAAAATTCCCACCAGTGCTAATACCAGTGCTACAGGTGGGAGCCCTAATGGAGATAGGGCTCCTGCAGCTGGATCCATTATCACCACCATACTAATTATGCCTGCTTTTCAGAGTTAAACACACTGGAGTTAAACTGCTGGAGCCTTGTAGTTATTGAGACTGTGCAGATTGAGTCTGCCAATGGACCTCTCTACTGTGAGGAGTGACAGGAACTATTGCAATCTCAGAGAAGTCTAAATGAACGATTCCTTCCTCAGCCATTTCCTGTGCAGGGCCTCTGCACCAGGCATGGAACAGTGGGAAGGATTTAGTCCTACAAGATCAATTCAGGTACCTTAATACATTTCAGAAAAAGCCATGCCCCCCAGTGGAGAAGGGGGAGAAAAGTCTAATCCCCATTTCTAGTTGACTTCTACTATATATCCATTGTCATCATCTGGGAAGTAGTTTATCTGCAATTTCATCTTAAGACCCGATTCCCCTTCTCTTTTACACATTTGTATATTACCTTATTTTTAAAATATCATTCTGATTCTAAGTCCCCTGCATTCAAGTCATTGCTATGGTTTACTGCTCCCTTTTGGTTTTATTTCATTTAGTGAGCTCTCTCTCTTTTACCCATCAAAGGGTGCCCAATAAACATTAAGCGACAAGCCCATTAAACCTAGCTGGCTGTGCTGTGGCAAAGAAACATCAAGATCAGTATTACAAACACACTACAAATACATGCTGAGGCTCACCAGTTTTTAGAGCTGCTAGGCGTCTGACAGAACCAAGGCCTGTATAGCTGGAGGGAAATTTCACAGCCGGTCCAGGTTAAGCAAAGCCCTCTTTGAGATTTCCAATTTACTTACAGGGCTCTTGTGTATACATAAAGCTCACACACAAAAGTATCACAGTCTCTGTCCACATTCTCTAGGTGCAATTTAAATCCATACACACCCTATAAACTCTGAAAAATATTCTTCTGCTTCATAGTGCTAATAGCTACCAGCTGGTGGGTCTTAGAGCTAAAGACAATCACAGACCTGGTGGGTCTTAGAGCTAAAGACAATCACAGACCTCATTAAAGCCAAGGGGTGCAAAGGATCTTCCTTCTGGCTCCACGGTTAGAGTTGCCAACATTGAGTTTCAAAAATAAGGGACTGTTTTCTTAGTACCTTTGCCCCACCCATTCGCCTGGCATCATTATTTATATAATAATAATAATAATAATGAATAATTAATAAGTAGCATTCACCATACATATTTCTTGCTGCTTTTTGCAGCATTTGGCAACCCCCTATTGTACAGAGAAGAAAAAATAAGGGATGTCCCTTGTAATAAGGGACTGTTGGCAACCCTAAGTACCAAGCTAACTAGAGCGGTACACTTGGGTATTTCTGAACAAGGAAGCTGCTTGCTGTGTTTGTTTCTACTATGTTCAGGGAAACAAGACTTTGTGTACATTTCTTTTGTAAATAAACACAATTCCACCCCGACCATCACTGATTTCTCACCTGGAAACAAACAACGCTGTAAGGCCCTGAATTTTGGCTAACTGCTCAGGCCAAAAGGACAACAATATAAAGGAAGGCAAATAAATCTAGAGCTCCCTACCCTGGTTTCCCTTTCTCTGAAAGGAGCTCAACCTCATTTATTTCTAACAAGGCTGTACTGTACCTAATTATTTCTTGCTGGGAATGCCTTACTTTGAAATTGCCCTGATAGGATTTAACTCCAAAGGCTTCACGCCATTGGCTGGCTTGGTAGGGACTTCCCCTTATGCAGAGTTGCCAGCTCTTGCAGTTGTATTGTAAGTCTCGGAATATTTAGTGTTTCTCTTAAAGCCCCCGCTCCAGGAATCTAGTTGACTACATGAGAACCTCAGCTTTCATTTAAAAAATAAGGACGTTTCTAGCCCTCACGGTTATGGAGAAAAACTCGAAAACATGACCAGAATGAATGTACCCTAAAGGCTCGAAAATTAGAAGGCATACAACAAGAACCCAACATTTTTAATGTATTATTCTTAACAATTAATAACAACCTTATTTTTTAGCTAAGTCTCATGATTTTGGAGTAGGATGAATCATGATTTTTTGATTGCTTGGGGATGGAAATACTGCTTATTGACACCATTGGAAGAGCATGTGTCATAACTGTGAGCTCCCTCTAGGGGGCACTGAAAGATCTGTGCCCCCCAAAAGGAAGGATCATGTTCTGAGGGCTGATTGAAGGTATCTTCACTTTGTTGCTGGGGATTTCTTTGTTAGCTCCAGAATAGCAGGTAGCTGACAGTACTCCAGTTTGCAGAGCCCGGTACTACACAGCCCTCTTCCAAGAAAATCCGTGAAAGAAAATGTAGCATTCGTTTTTTAATCGTTTATCAGAAACTTGAGGGTGACTCCCCAGAGGCAATATAGAAGAGGAATGACAACGATACAGATTTTATAACTGTGATTACAATGGTTAGCAAAAGACTGAAAGATAGAGTAAAAACCTAGAGCCTGATTCATCCCTGTGGTTTTAATCCACTGCCATGCTGCTGGAACCAGTGGAGTTACACTGGAGCAACACAAAAGTGAACCAAGTCAACAGAACACCATATTAGAGGCACAGATGGCCTGTGAAAAAGACCAAGTAAAAAAGATCGGATAAAATCTTCATGGCTGAACAGAGATGAGCATAAGTTTATTAGGGCTTAAAAAAGGATCTTTTAGAAAAAGAAAAAGCCAGATGAATCACACACATAGATTGGACCATAAAAAGCGACAAGCAAGGTGTAAACTGGACATGAAATGGACAAAGAGGAGGAAGAGAAGAACAACAACAGAGAACAAGATCAGGGTACAGTTGTTACCCTTAAAAGCTGCCAATTTTGCCTTAGACAAATACATCTATTTATGTGACTGTGTACAGTTAACCTTTAGATCAAAGATGTGAGATACTGCAGGAAACTAATAATATTATGTACATTGTCTTCAGCTTAACTATCTCTGTTATAATGGAGGATCGGTTAATTGCCTTATGTGAATGAGTGTAACTAGTTTACATGTGTATGCATAGGAAACAGAAGATTAGCTTCAAAGCAATGGTCCACATTGCCTATTCTTACTTGGGGGAAGGAACTGCTGTGACAGTTTCTGCGAGGAGACTTGTCAGCCTGCTAGAAGAACTATAAAAGAGAAACCTGGGCCTGATCCGGCTGTCTCTAGTCTGCTTAAACTTTGAATAGAGAAAATTTAAGTCATACAATGGAGATTTTCCAAATAATTGTTTTGAATACCCTGGAAAATGTATGGAATGACTCTAACAGACTTTACATCTAAGCTGCCTTTAAATTCTGACCTGTTGGGATGATTCCAGAGAGACTTTTACAAGCCAGCAGTTTATTCCATCACTGCTGTGATCCTGAACTATGAACACTAGAAGTCACTTGTATGTATATTGATCTTTTAACCATTCGTAACTCTCTTATTTCTTTTTCCTTTTATTGTGAAACATTTAGTTTTTAGGTACTAAAGGATTGACATCAGCGTGATTATTGGGTAAGATCTGAGACTCATATTGACCTGGGGATAAATGTCTGGTCCTTTGGGATTGGTGAACCTCACATATGGTGAATCAAGTTTTCTGTAATCCCTCACTATATTGGACTTGGCAGTCTAGATGGGAGCCAAGGTCTGGAATGCTTAAAGGGGACTATCTTTGGCTTCTTGTTAACCAGTGTGGTACTGCAGAAGCTATTTTGTGATTGGCTTGGTGCATCTAATTATAGAATAAAACACCAGTTTGGGGGATTGCCTGCCCTATTTCTTGCAGTCAGCCCTCAGTGTGGCCCATCCAGGCACCATGGTCACAACAGGACTATTATGTGCCACAGGCAGAGAATAGGAGGGACAGAGATGCACCAGGGCTCGAGGCCCACACCAAAGTGTACAAGGCAAATCAGTGACAAAGTCAAGGCTAGATACTCTGCCTACCTACATCTAGTCTAGTTCTTAATCCACTAGACCAATCCTGAATCCTTACAACAAACTCAGAGACTGCTTGATTCTGGCTCAGGCCCATCTCTCTTTATTAGTGTCTCCGCTACAGCTGATCAAAGGTTTTCCCTCAAACTTGTTTTTCAATGAACAAATGGGATTTTCAACTAAATGAAATTTTTCATGAAATGTGTCTGCTTGCCACAGAAAAAAATCAGCAAGAACTGATATGCTGCTGCACAGCTTCATGGACATTGTAGTTTGGTTGCCTCATCTCTCCATCCTCTTCTAGGGGCTGGGCTCCCCAGCTGGACTACATCTTCCATGATGTACCATGTTCATCGACTCCCATGCCGCACCACTCCTCTTCTGAAAGATGTAATTCAATCAGCGAGCCCAGCCTGCAGAGGAGAATGGGAGCATGAGGTACTATGGCACACTACAAGCCCCAGGAGACATTGCAGCCGCATTTCCAAATCAAAATGCTTTGGTTATTCACCAAAATATTTTGGTGTTTTGAAATTTTTGATGCTACAATCAACATTTTCTGTTGATAAGTCCCTTGTTTTCCAACCAGCTCTAGTCTCCACCCTATTACTGGACATGATCCAATCATGATACAAAGCCTTGTATGTTTTTAAAGATCAGATCTTCAGCTGCTGTAATCTGGCATGTCAAAAGTGCTATGGCAATTTACACCAGCTGAGTTTCTTCCCCATCTTGTGGAGGCCCTTTTTGAAGGTGTGCTGTGGAGCACAGATATATAGCTAGATTTTTACTCACCATGCTTAATCGTGGCAATCTGAGCACCTTACTCAGTTATTTATTAAAGTGAACTCACAAAGTTCTCTATCTGGCTTTTGCCATACCCCAGTCGGTGGGAATTTTTGGTTGGATGGTTGTGTTTTGTGTCTAGGTGGTGCAGTTGTGCTTGGGCTCGCTGAAAGGATTGGCTTTTACATTTCATCCTTTCGAGGCTGATTCCCCACTCTGGCACTTGGAGTGCAGAAGGTGCAGGCCCGCAAGGACTCTAAAAATTAATACTTGCCACTGCAGGCTTGTATTAAACTCCCAAGGTTACAGCTTTTTCTGACCTTGGATTGGTAAATACTGCCACTACCCAAGTGCAAAACCCCTCTGAGAACCCAGAAAGGCGCACTTGGGAATTCCTTCCTGTGGGGTACGCTCAAGCCCATTCACGTCCCCCTCTCCTCCCCAGGAAGAGCTACGAAAGAAAACAAAACAAATCAGCTGTTGCCATCAGCTAATTAAACAACATCTGCACAAACCTCTTAGGACACAAAAAAATTCAATTCTTTTCTTAGGGCTTGTCTACACTACCGCGGTAGTTCGACGGCTGGCAATCGAACTTCCGGGTTCGATTTATCGCGTCTGGTGTGGACGCGATAATTCGAACCAGGAAGTGCTCGCCGTCGACTGCGGTACTCCACCTCAGCGAGAGGAGTACCGCGGAGTCGACGGGGGAGCCTGCCTGCCGTGTGTGGACCGCGTCTGAACCGCGGTAAATTCGAACTAAGGTATGTCGACTTCAGCTACGTTATTCACGTAGCTGAAGTTGCGTACCTTAGATCGAATTGGGGTGTTAGTGTAGACCTGGCCTTAAAAAAAGATACATTTTATTATAAAAACAAAAGGAAGAAAATACATTTGGGAACTTAGGCTATTGCTAGATTTAAAGAGAGAGAAACTACAATGATTAAGCATCAAGAATAGTTTCTTGAGGTCCAGCTTAAAGGTTATAAGCAAAACAAATGCATCTGGGGTTAGCACAAAGGAGTCCACAAGCCATAAAGAAATAAAAGGAGATAAACCTGATCACATCTTCCTAAACATTTCCTGATCTACTTATATATCTGGGATTTCAAATGAGTAGTTTCTAGGTATGATACGGATGATTTTTCATACCTGACCCCAAGCTTCTTACATTACAGCATAGTTGCAGCCCTGTCTGCCTCTCCCTGAGAACAGACAGACAGACAAAAGGAGAGTCTTGTTTCAATTTTAAAAAGTTCTAGCCTTCCCATTGGCTCTTTCGGCCAGGTGCCCACTCACTTCCTTTTACCTATGCATAGCAGTGACTTTTAACCCTTTACAGGTAAAACAAGTAGAGAACAGCTACTAAGAGGGATTTTATAGCTAACTGGGTCCATAAAAGGGAGCTACCCCTCCCCCCCTGGTTCATTTATCACATATCCCGACCACACTGAGGTCATTCCAACCTCATTCAGAAGTCAGTGCCACAGTTGTGGGCCAGTTTCAAGGAATCCCCTTCCCCTCTGCTCATGAGTCTCAGCCGTGACTATGACAGTTCAGTCATTCCAATGGAATGTAGAGGTCATGATCACACACAGTGAGCTGATCCCTTAGCACGTATGTCTACACAGCCCATGGCAGCAAGCCTCTCAGCCCAGATTGACAGAGTTGGGCTTGCAGAGCTTGTGCAACCATGCTAAAAAGAGCTATGTAGACATTGAAGCTAAGAAGCGGGGTGGGTCTTCAGAGCCCAAGCCTTAACTTAAAATCGCTGTTGCACTACTGTGCTAAAAATAACTGTGTAAATCCAATTCAGTCAACCCTGGCTTGGAGGCTCGCTGCCGCTGGCTATGTGGACAGATCCTGAGATAACATGGACCAGCCCTGTGGAGGGTGTTGAAGAGAAGGACAGATACCTTGAATTTGTTTTATTTTTCAGTGGACAGTCAGCATCCAGAGGAGAGCACTAGTTTACGAGCCCGAGTGTTTTCAGTATGTGGCAGGTTGTGTTCTGAGCAAGCTGGGGCTGCTTTAAGGTAGCCAGTTTCATTCCTACAGTGAGTTGCCATAATCAGCCTGTTAACTTTGGGATAATGTATGCAAGAATCACCATTGACAGAATAGGGTTGCAGTTTCCTGGCTGTCCTGGTAACTGGTGTCATTGGTGTAAGAGAAATACCTGGGCTGGGGAGGGAAGCAGGAACTACAAAAAATCTGCCTTGTCTAGGGTGGGGTTGGGGTGGGGGAGTGGAGGTTATTCTTTCAGAAAAGAAAAAAAACCCCAAATACTCCCAACTGTTTCTGTTTCTTCTTTGTCATGGTGTCCAGGTCTGGAGCCTCAGAGCAATGTATGATGTCATATACCCCTAAAGACCACCTTCCCCTCTCCACCAGGCACGACAGGACAACCAGTAATTTGAGATCTCAGTTCCATTGCTTGTCATCCATGCATCTCTAGTAGATGAGACCGTACTTATACATTTAAGAGGCATAAGAGAGATTAATAGACATCAGGCCAGGAAAAATCTGTTCTGTTATCTCACTCCGATTTACAGGTTTTATTTGATTTCCTTTCTAATTGAATTCATGCAGCATTAAATCATTCCTTTAAAGTTCAAGCGATATTTGTATCAGATTTAATCTACTCTTCAGGTATGTTGAGAAAGGGTTTAGTCTTAAGGGGGACTGCTGCTGGAGAAGAAAAGCTGCTTAGAGCAGATTAGACTGAAGTATCTAGACCAGGCTAGGCTGATCACCTAGACCCTTAGTCAAGGATTTTTTCTGCCTGTGTATTTTTTTTAAATGAATGTAGTGCCATTGGAAGGTGACAGATTGACAGGTCTGGTGAATGTGGGCCAACAGCACAAGCGGCTAGTTCCCACCTCATGTCAACACCCGTGTGCTCCAACACTGACCTGGATGGATGTAAGAGGGTAGTTCACTCTCCAGCCCATTCACTCTTTGGTCTCACTATTAACAGAGGTGCCAATTAATGCCAACTGTGATAGCTGATTGTGTGTCTGTCCAACTGGACTGAGCCCAGCAACTGTAATTTTCCATAGGCCATGAGTTCTCAAAGACAGGAAAATAGAGGCTGTGCCATAATGGATCAGACTCAAGGTTCATCTAGATCAGTATCTTATCTCTAACAGTGGCCCATTGCCAGATCCTTGAGAGGAAGGTGTAAGAACCCTTGAGTAGTCAGATATGGGATAATCCGCAGCCCACATTAGGTTGCATCATGATCGCTAGTAGTTAGAGAAGGATTTAAATTCTGAAGCATGAAGTTTAATATCCCTTCCAAAATTTTGTTATTGGTGTAATTAATTATGATAACTCTGGCTATTATAGTTACTTGTAAGTGCCAAGACAATCCATTTTTTGAATCGTGATAAGTTCTTGGGCCTCAATGGTTTCCTGGGGCAATGAGTTCCACAATTCAATCACACGTATGAAAAAGCATTTTCTTTTATCAGTTTTGAATATGCCACTTTTTCATTTCATTCATTCCCCCCTTGTTCTGGTGTCTGGCTCTGCAGCTTCCTCTGTGGTCTTGCAAATAGAGGCAGCTTCAGAATCCTGTAAATAGGACTACTGGCTTCCTATTCTGAGAGAAAGTAGGTCTACATGCAGCTACACCTTCTTCTGCTCCTCATTACAAAGAAAGAGGAGAGATGGGTGTTGCTAAAAGTGTCTTGATCTCTGCTTAACCCTCTCTGCTTCTGTTTCCAGTGAGGTATGGAATGAATGGTGCTAGAGGTCATCATCTCTGTTCTCAAGCAGGGAAGCTAGCAGGCATGTTGTCAGGCTTCCTGGGCTTCAGTGAAATGAGCCACAGGTATGATGAATACCAAAATTGGAAAGGGGCAGAGCTGGAGCTGAAAGGAAGTTAGGTGAGGGCAGTAGCAGCAGGACAGGGAGAAGGAGAATAGATTAGGGAGGTGAGAGGATTGTTCAAGAAAGAGAAGAATAGAGATTTTAAAAAATTGGGAAATGAGGAGAGGACAGAAGGAGGAAGAGGGATTACATTAGAAAATGAAGGAGATTGAGAAGGAGCAGGGATACATTAAAAGATCAATGGAAGAAGGGAAAGGAGAAAAAAAGCAAGAGACACAATAAGTTACCATTTTAAAATTGTATTTAATAGAAATACTAAAGTAAAAATTTACACAAACATGCCGCAGGAGTGTTACCAACCCCCACAATTTTATCATGAGTCTTATGATATTTTGTTTATTTATTTTAAGCCCCGCCTTCAGGAGTCAAGTGATGGCATAGGAGCCTCAGATTTTTTTAAAAAGTAAATTTGTAGCCCTCATGGTTGCAGAACAATATGATCCTGCCCCCAAAGGAAGGCAAGAAACAGATGGATACAGAGGGGCAGATGGGGGCATACACGGAGACAAAGTGAGCAGTTTGGAACACACCATTAACAAGTATTTTCATAAACAATTGTGTGGAGAGGACTACCCCCTGCAGCTGAGACAAGACCCTCTCTCTCCTTGTGCAAATTATCCAGAGTTTTATATAATGGAGGCTCAAAGGAATTTACCCAGGCCACATTGAATGCATCAGTCCAGCCCTGAAAAAAACAGCCATGCTAGAACTTGAGCCAACACAGCTGCACCAGCAGAATTAGGTTGGGAAGGGGGAAGAGATTGAGAAAATGTAAGTGGTTAATGGGGTTAGGATGAGAGTAGATCTGGTCAGAAACTGAAGTTCTGTCCCATGGGAAATTCCAAGATTTCAAAACTTGTTTTCATCCCAAATCAGACCAAAAAGTTAAAATATTTCACAGAAGACAAATTCCAAGTGTTTATCCAGATACATTGAAATGTTTCATTTCAAACACGTCAAAATGGTATAAAATAGAAATTATTATAATAGAAGTCAAAATGAAATGAAACACAAAAATGAAGTCATTTACTTCACTGAGATGAGAAAAAGTCAAAATAATTTAGCATTGTTTTGGAGGTTTTTTTCAAAGTTGACACGTTCCCATAAAATGTTTAGATTTTGATGAAACTGCAGTTTCAGACAGAAAATTGTTCCTTGGAAAAAAAAAAAATTGACCAGCTGTGTGTGAGAGGAAACATCTATGAATTTTGGAGAACTTTATTATTATTCTCCGAAGCTTAAGAAGTTAGAGAACCACTGACATGGGCCACTGAATAGTACACCATTGGTAATGATATTTAGTTACTTGCCAGACTTAGAGCTACATAATTGTGGTAACATTAAAATAATTCTAAATTATTGTCACACCTTCCCTTATTGGTGACTGTCATTTGGGCCTGATCCTGCTAAAACTTCCTAATGGGTGAAGTGCTTAGTACAGTAATAAGCACAGAGGGCCTGTCAACTCCCATTTAAGTCAAACCCCCAAATTTCTGTCAAAACCTTGACAGAGCAACTGATAGTATGCAGGTGGACTGTTGTGCCCTCACAGAACCACACTGAAGTCATTTGGGCACAGTGGTGTGTGTGTTTCATAAACAACAATAACTGGTCAAATATTCTTCTGTCACTTAAACTGGGTTGTTTATGACATCACATTGTAACATTTTATTATCTTTCTTTAGTACATTTCCCCACCTAAAGACAAACAGCATCCAATTAGCTCCATACACGTGCATGTAATCTGGACAATAGATTCAGCATTTGAACCTGCCTAGATCCTTGGAAAGTTGAGAAATGTAAGGTTTAGCGAACATGAATATATTATTCTGCTAACCCACATGCTGCCCCAAGCACAAGATATGTATGTGGGTTACTATCTGAGACAGGGATTCAACTAGTGCCCGGAAAACAGGCCAAACAGGGATGTAAGCATGTTAGCTTTGATACTAGACACTCGAGTTTCCTAGAAATTAATCCTCCATTAAAACAACAGATGGCCCTGTATTTTCAGTGGCTCTAGGAGCATGAGGGATTGTGCCACTGCTATACTTATGAATGGACTGAGTCTGCGTAGATCTGAAGTTGGATTAGTGTAAGCTAATGCAATGTCAAAAATGGTCTGTAAAATTGGCACTTCATATAGCTTTTCTCCTTATTATCCACGATTAAAAGCACATTAGAGATGTCGTGATTGGTGCAAAACAAAACGTGCAGCAAATACAAATGATTTCAGGCATGTTTTGGGTGCTTTCAACAGATCTGTGTCATTTACACTTGAGTGCCCAGTGAAGCCTCTGCTGATTCATCCTCTAAATCAGGGACCCTATTTAATTAAAGGATCACAGGTTAGCTGCTCAGGCTCCAAAGTGGAGCTCTCGTCAGTGAAGGGAAATTAACCTGAGCATTCTGAAGGACACTTTTCTGTAATTTGAACAAACCTTCTGTTTACATCTTCAGCGACACAAACAATGTGCAGGTACAGAAATGTGCTCAAGCTTAGCACATAGGTATCTGCACCATGGGCAGCAGGTACCATAGGCTGTCTGGGGGAGGCTGTGCCTCCCCGAGCAGCCAAACGTGACCCCACCCACTCTGCGCCCCAGTCCCCCTCCCCCGCTTGCTGTCACTGTGCATGTATGGCGCCAGTGCTGGCCACGGCTGGGCCGCCTTCCCTCCCGGCACTCCAGGGGCTGCAACCGTGCATGCCGTCCACCCTCCCTCCCAGTGCTCCGGGGTTGGGGCCGGTGGCTGTGTGTGAGGGGGGGTGGGGCACGCTCTGGGCTCTGGGGTGGGGGCACAGAAGGGGCAGGGCTTCAGGTGGAACAGGTGGGGCTGGGGGCTAGCCTACCCTAGCTGGCAGTTCATGCGCCACCCATGGCCTGCACATAAGCATGTGGAATGAGGATGTTCACACTAATGGGTGCACAGAGCACCTCCCCAACCATTTCTGTGCACCATTGAGGCCAGGCAAGCCTTTTTCTGGCTCTATACTGGCTTCCTTACCCCCAAGTGACCTGCTGCTTATTACTACTAAGCTTATGTGTCTCTCCAGAGTGACAAGGTCCTTGGCTGTAAGCTCCATGCTGAGCATTATGGCCCCAGTGTGACCCTTAGAAGGCAGAGCGTGGAAACCTATTTAGAAACTCCCTCTGTCTGTGAACTTTGCAAGGTTCACAGGTAATGCTTGCAAATCCTTTAAGCTCTACGAAGCAATAGTTATGGTTCAAGGATTATACAGGCGCTGTAGACAGAGACACCTAGTGGAGGTGATAAGTTCCCATGAGCCAAATATCTCCAGCTCATAGAAATTACATGCTCTGGTGGCAAAACAAGTGAGGTTGCAGATATCTTGTTTTGTTGGTTTGTTTTGGCCAAATCATAAAGAGGCCATTGTGCTGGCCCGTGGGAGGATGGGGGTGTACAAGAACCTTCATCCATTTTTTGCAGCTAGGCCCAGGGCCTCTTCCAGCAACAGACCCTTGCTTGGGGGAACACAGGGACTGCTGACCCCCATTTCTACTGGGGAACGGGACACCAAGAGAGGAGGTTAGGAAGGATGGGGATGAGGCAAGGAAGCCCTGGCCTACCTGCTCTGAGAGAAATAGTGCAGTTATTAACGACCTCATTCTGCAACCCTTATTCCTGCAGAGGAGCACTTTCATCATCAAAATGAGTAAAGGTAGCAAAACTGGGTCCTTCATAATTAAGCCCATGCTTCTCCTCCCCACTCCTCCCGAGGCATTAAGAGGAGTTCTGCTGGGCTGGATTCATTTTTGTTTCCATAAGTGTGAAAAACAGTAAGATAGTAAAGGATGAAGAACAAACAAGCCTCTCTATTGTTAAACCTTTACACTTTAAAATGGTGTTAGAAAGGAAAAAAATAAAGTTTTCAATGTTTTTGAACACTTCTTTAAAAAAACAACAACCCAAAATCAGTAAGGAAATTCCCAGATGACAATCTCCATCAGGAGGATAGAGTTAAAGTTAGAAACAACACACGCACACACACTTTTCCCTCAACACAGGCAAAAAGAGCCTAACCAGAATATATACAAAAGTGAACTTGGAGATTTTTAAATATTTACGGTTTCACAGACAACCTTAACTCTGACCTTGTAAGCCAGCCCATCCTCCTCAGAGATCAGAAGTTTCCTTATTGAACTTGGGCAGCTCATATAGGAAACAAAGATGGAATAGCAGATTTCCACAGTTGTTTCCCCCATTCCACACACTAACTGGTGAACAAACTAATCACAGCCCCGATCCCCCAGTCTACTAGTTCATTATGGGCCAGATGTTTGAACATCTGATGCTTTACTCTCCATATATACCCCAGAGATCTGAAACTTTCACACCCCTCCCAACTGCTCTGATCTAGTTATAGCAGTCTTGGATGATGACCCAGCACATGTTGTTCATTTTAAGAATACTTTCACTGCAGATTTGACAAAACGCAAAGAAGGTACCAATGAGAGATTTCTAAAGATAGCTACAACACTCGACCCAAGGTTTAAGAATCTGAAGTGCCTTCCAAAAATCTGAGAGGGACGAGGTATAGAGCATGTTTTCAGAAGTCTTAAAAGAGCAACACTCAGATGCGGAAACTACAGAACCTGAACCACCAAAAAAGAAAAATCAACCTTCTGCTGGTGGCATCTGATTCAGATAATGAAAATGAACATGTATCTGTCCAAGACCAACACCGTTCTGAATGAGTATTCGAGTGAAAGAGGAAAATTGAAACGAAGACAGATTGCAATTCAAAACAAGTGGTTGTTTATTAATGGGGAATGAATTACAACTTGGGCTGGGGAGGAATACCTTTACTACTAGCAACACTGTCAGGGCAAAAATATTTACACAAATCTAATTAAAAGAGAAACAAATCATCCATCAAAAGTATCACCAGAACAGTAATATATGTAACTTGAAACAGTCTATTTACATTCAACAACGAAGAACCGTATGATTTATAATCAACTGTTCACTAAAAACCAGGACATACAAAACTGATTAAACTGTACATGCATGAATTGAACCCTATAAAATACACCAACTGACCACAACAGCAAATTAATACAACAATTCGTCCCCTATATACTATACACACGAGATTTGGTACCAGGTAAGGGAGGAGAAAAAGGGAAGAGGCCAAGCAAACAGAATATTTACAAAAATTAAAATGCACATACCACACTCCAGGCACAGCTGACCAGCAGTACAGACACCAGGGACATGACGAGATGTAATCCAAAACGACGCGACACGAGCCGGCTAAATCCGGAGGAGACCCTGGCTGAAAGGGTGATCAGGCCTTTCAGCTGACACTCCTACTGATTTTGGCGCGGGACATAGTTTTATTCGAAGACCCTTACTCGTGCCAGCATTTGATTGGTTCCCCGCTCCTACACCAACCGGGTTCCGAGCTGGTGCCCTCTACGTCAACAGATACTGCACCCGGCACACTAAGTTTATGCACACGACACGCCGGTATTGTAGCACACGGTACCAATGCGACCTACAATTGACCAGACGGAAAGTTCGAGAATAGGCACACGGCACCATGACGGTGCACACGACACCCATGTGTTGCACACGACACCAATGTGACCTTTTGACCGACAATTGGCCATCCAGACGCCATGCCTGAGCATAGGGTTGCGACAGTATCGGTCCACTCTGCTTTGGATTGTTATTGAGCAGAACCCGTCATCAGCATGGACGCATGTCCCATGGAATGGTAGTTGAAGCATGAAGGGACATATGAATCTTCAGTGCATCTGGCACGTAGATATCTTGCAACACCGGTTACAACAGTGCCATGAGAACTCCTGTTTTCACTTTCAGATGACATTGTAAACAAGCAGCAGGCAGCATTATCTCCTGCAAATGTAAACAAACTTGTTTGTCTTAGTGACTGGCTGAACAAGAAGTAGGACTGAGTGGACTTGCAGGCTCTAAAATGTATACTGTTTGATTTTTGAATGCAGTTATTTTGTTCATAATTCTACATTTGTAAGTTCAACTTTCATGATAAAGAGATTGCACTACAATACTTGTATTAGGTGAATTGAAAAATACTATTTCTTTTGTTTTTTTTACAGTGCAAATATTTGTAATCAAAAAATATACAGTGAGGACTGTACACTTTGTATTGTGTGTTATAACTGAATATATTTGAAAACATCCAAAAATGTAGAAAATATCCAAAAATATTTAAATAAATGGTATTCTATTATTAACAGCCTGATTAATCGCCCAATTAATCTTTTTAATCACTTGACAGCCCTAGAAATGTTTCATTTTATGTTGACCATTTGACCTGAAAGATTTTTCTTAGATTGTTTGGAATTGCCAGCAAAGCAGAAAATCAGTTATTCACACAGCTCCACACAGAGCAATTAGCAGAGATCTCCTCCTGGATATTGATTTTCCTCTTGGCTCCTCTGTGCTTTTCCCCTGGGAAGTGACAAAAGAGGAGTTTTCTTCAGAACTAGAGAGTCTAAAGTCACTGAAAGCGGACTATTAAAAAGTATACCATACATATTGTGGATAGAAACATATTCATTATCTTATTCAGTCCCTTCTGACACTGCTTTGAGGCTCCCTGTCTCTGCAGCCTTGTTCTGAATTTGCTTGACCTTATATTTTTTTGCCACGTCAAATTTTCATTAGATGGCAGTATATTATACACTACCGTGGCTGTCATTACCTGACCCAGGAAGTGGGTATTTCAGAGACAAGACTTGAATCCCAAGCTATAGCGTCTAATCCGAAAAATGTTGGAACCCTCACAGGAACCAAGCACAAAAGGAAGTCCTTGTCACCACCAAATGGAGATAGACTGAAAGCTTCTCTCTTCCCATCTCACAAGAGAATAGAAAAGCTAAGATTCTTGTGTCTAAGAGGATACATAAACCTAACTCTAGAGGGAGCTCACAAGCACAAATAGAAGATGAAAGTTATTTATACCAGCTGCCTGGTCAGGACTGAAAATAAAAGCAAATACAAGGGTGAACATGTGGCAGAGTTTAATTTTAGTTGTAGGAAAATGACTGGTAATAGAGCAGAGACTATTCCCACCGAAGAAAGCAGACATATTTTGGCGGGAAACAAACTGTAGTTACCAAAGCAACCTAGCATCTAAAAGACCTAAACTCTGGCAATGAACCACCACATTGCTATAACAGAAGACCCATCTTGAACCCATTAGCTCAGCCAAAGGACTGGATAGCTGACTGACAGATCAACACTGTTTAACTTCACATTGGGATACTATTCTTCATAGACTGACATTTATACTATTTGTGGCCAAGAGTTTTGTGACTCAATTTAGAGGGAATGAATTGTACAGTCTTTTGGAATGGTGATACAATCAATTCTAGACCTGGTCAAATAGTTAAAAAAAAATTTTTTATTAATAGCATGGAATTTGTTCCACTAGGATTTATAGGACCTAATATTTATTATTTGGGTTTCCAGACAGTCAGATGTGTCAAAATATCTGCAAATCCAATAAGTTTCACAAATTTTTAGTACAAATGATTATTTATCTGAAAGGCTGTCCCAGAAAGTGTGCCATTTGCTATTTGTTTTCTGTTCTGTTTAAAAAGATATTTCAATCATCCAAGCTGGGGACAGAAACAATGCTGTGTGATTTACCCAACAATTCATACAACAAATAATGAAAAGCAAAGATCTTAACCAAACAGTTCACAAGCAATCCACAGACTGGAAATTGTTCATCTTTCATCTTTAGTGAGTGCATATAATTACATTCAAAGAAAGCGATGATCGGAATAATTTACTAAAGAACAACAGAGTAAATTCATAATAAATTTTATTGAACCTGGTCTTTACTGTCCTTTAGTCCAATTTTCCCGACACACATCCTTGCACTTTCTCCCATGCCTGTGAAGAGTTCCCTGTCAAAAGCTGCAAAGCCAGTACATTGTCTTCCATCTCTCTTCTTAAGACTTATCTTTACTGCAATGCCTACAAAACACTTGCCAATGACCAGGCAGCTAATGTGCTGTGACCACAGCTTATTATATTAATCTTAATCAGCTCACTAATACCTTGTGCTCCTCCTGTCTGCTTGTAGAATCCACCTGTTGTCACACATCATGTACTTACATTGTAAGTAAGGGACACTCTTTTCACTACGTATATGTACAACACCTAGCACTATGGGGCCTGATCCGTGACGGAGGCATCTAAGAACCACCAAAAACACAAATAATAATTTGATCAAGCTTTAGTCACTTCCACAAAATCTTCTCTCTCAAGGAGTTTGATTACAAGACAAGAATTTAACAGTGTAGCTCTGCAATGTCGTTAGCTAATTGTTTCATTGTTAAAGGTTCTTTGCACTAATACTTCAGTGGTATGGATGTTGCCCCACATTGATTTCACAGAGGGCAGCACCCACATATCTAAGAACAGGCATTATCGGGTAACGTGGGCAGTGTGATGTTCCCTTATAGAAGCTATAAGGCCACACAGAGTGACAGATGAATTAAACTATAGAAAGATAACAAATATAGCATAAGCCACTTCCTGAGTTCAGCACAGCTAAGGGGTGTGTATGTGCAAATGTGATTTTAAATTCCCTTTGCATCGTCCTAATCCTGGGGCACTCTGCCATGTCCTGACCTCATCCCATGGCCACTCCCCCCTTGCACCAGCTGCAGGAAGGGTAATGATGTAGGAGCCACCACAATAGTTCTAGGCCACCTGATGATCCCCTATCTCAAGAACCACACAGGATGCCCTTTGCTCTGGCTTATGGACAGCTTCTCAGGTGAAGAAGCACAAAGCTGCCCTAACACAGCTGTGGAAATGGCCTCATGTTTTCTGTAACTCAATGTACCTGCTTAAGATGACAAAAGGTTCTGTAACCTTCCTGTGTGCAGCCCTCAGTGTTCTGGGCTAGTAGTTTGCTTGTATTAAGTGGCCAGAGCCCTGCTAGCAAAAGCATTTAAGCAGAGGCCCTGGTGTTGGCTGCTTTCTAGGAGGGGAGAGTGACCTTGGCTCCCATGGACCTGAATGGGAGTTGAAAGTACTTGCCATCTTTCAGGAGATGATTTGCAACTCATTGACTCACCCTCCCCAAAGAGCACCAGCTGGCTTTGATCCATGAAGATTCAAAGCTGCATGGCAACAGGTAGGGGAGCAGCAGTTTTAGGGCACAATCCAAAGCTCACACTTTTCCAATAGCCCAGAAACAGTGTCTAGTCAAAACCACTGCATATAGCCAGGACCAGCCAAAGGTTTGTGCCGACAAAATTTCCCCCTTCTTTTCCCAGTTCCTCTATACCTCATTATTCAATCACCTGATTTTTCTTTGAGCAAGGTGAGAGGCAAATGATTGCCAAGCTAAGATCTGTAATGATGAGATCATACTTGGAGCTGCTTGCAATGAGGAAAGCAACTATTAAATAGTCCTGTCAGATGTACACGGCCATAATCCATAGTATAGTGTTAGAAAAAATAGATTCTTGCCTCTTCTAAATATATGTTCAATGCTGATTTTGCTCATAAAAATAACCATTCCTCAAAAAACCCAAAACACACAAAACCCACCACCACCACCGATGAAGCTGCCAGAGCTGGTTATTCTGATATTGTTTAACTATGTGTAATATTCCACTGTTCACATCTTATGAGGCTGCACTGCTCATTTGTGCAGCAGGCTGTCTAAAGCTGTGAATGAGCAACACCATGGAGGTTGGTAATCCAGAGTGCAACCGAGCAGAAAACTGGAAAGACATAGATAGAGGGCTAGATTGCGACATGACAACCTGCAGTGAACGAGGGGTAGCACATAGCTGGTACTGCCCCAGCCGCTGTTTCTTCAGGGAGTGAATTGTGCCTCATGGTCACAATCCATTCCTCCCTCCCTTGCTCCCCAACAGAATATTAATTACCCCTTTGTGCCAGCTTAGCTCTGCTTGCAAGCGTATTGGTGGAGCACAACCAAAGTTCCACCCATTCCCCTATCCTGCCTGCTCACTCTCCACTCCCTATGTAAGATGAGGAGCAGCAACCTCATGAAGACGTCTCTCCCCTCCATGGAGTGAGCCACAATGCAGATAGTCTATCCAGTGGGTGCCTTATGTCCCCTTATTAACCAGTGATGGCAAAGGGGTGTGGGGCTGGGGTGACAAGAGAAAAATCATGTCCACAACTGGGGATTCAATCTGTTCTGATTTTCAAGACTGGAAAGCAAAAAAAAAAATAACCTCTACAAGATTTGTCTCCCCGCAGGATAAGTTTCAGAAAGATTTTATGTTGCAATGCCATCTGGGTAAATTTATTTGAGAGCACCTGGTCTGATACCATAGTCCAAGACGAAACAAGGATAGGAACATTAAACCAGAAAAAACTATGGATGGACCCTACGCAGTATTGATGTGAATAAATGAATCACTGCATAGAAAGGATTCCCAAACTTTTCTACAGTGTGGGTGGCAATTTAATACTAAGATTGTCTAACAGTCCATTTCCCTTCCCATTCACAACAGCTGGGGCCATCGCCTCTCCCATTCACAATCATGTAATGTCTCTGTGGCAACCACAGCAACCTTTTACACAGAAAAGGGATGTCAGGGAAGAATGGAATGCACTTTTTTTGTCTTGAATTTAGCTGCTGGAAATAAAGAAGTGTCAGCT
>NW_020664463.1:19811375-20036886 GCF_002925995.2 Terrapene triunguis
TTCACCTCTGGCCATATCTCCATCCTTCTGGCTGCAACAGATCTCCCCTGATTGGTAGCAGGGTTTTGGTCCTTTATCCCATCAGTGCCCGCACTTGAGTGTTTTGACACCCAGGATGGGGTATTCCTGTATGCCAAAAAATGCTAACAAGAAACAGTCTTGTGTATAAAATTCTGATGCCGCACATTGATCAGATCCAGGGCTTGTACAGCTGAATTCCCCAAGAGGGGTCTGTAGCGCTAACCCTACATCACCACAAAATTCAGTTGGTGCCCTCTGTTATTTTTTTGAGTTAGGTATGATAAGATCACATTTTTCCATGGGCTGCATTATGCTCTCATTGTATATTATTAGATCGTGCCTGCTCCTTGTAATGGGTGTATGAGAGTCCAATTCACCTGAGGAATCACATTTCAGGATGCCCTGCTATCCAGTGAATGTTGCACAGAGCATTACCCTACTAACATTGTTGCATACACTGAGGTTGGTATTGTCCCATGTTGCTTTCCTGTCCTGACAGCCTGAACCTGTTATACTCTTGGACTCAAAGGAGAATGTCAAAATGTCATTGTCTGATGTGCCACCACTATCTTGTACAAGACAGACTGAACCTTTCACACACTGCTAAAACGGTTCAACTGCCACATTTCTTGCAATGCTGTCCTAATACAGGGCACTTCTTTACCCACTCATGCATTCTCCCACAATAAACGCATCTCACTACGGGTATGGAACCCTGGCTTCCTCCTTCCTTTACTGTTGCCTCACTGCATGTACCTCTGGGGGGGAGGGGGTGTAGGGCCTTCTAGAATTTTACCCTGTCTCCCAAGGCTTCCATTGTATGCCCCATGTCGAAGCATCTGTCCATTGTGAGCGATCACCTTCCTGGAGCAGCAACTCCTTCAGGAAGTTTTCCCAACTGCCAGAGTATCCTGTTGTGAATTACAGAGTCTGTCCAGTCCCCAGAATTGCATGCAGCAACCAGGGTACATAAGGAAGTAACAGACCTCAATCCCCTACCCTTTGGATTAGTATCCGATGAAAAACCTGTGTCACTCCACAGTTTCATTCTGCTTTTGGAGGTATTGGGAGTGAGGGCAATAAGTCCTCATGGCTTCTAGGACTGCTGAGAGGCTTGAGCCAGTGGTAAGGTTAAAAAAGTGGTACATCTCTCTCTGCTTTGTTCACCAATAAGGTAAAGTGACAGTTTTAGTTTCCTGGTATTGTGCACCTGCATGGCCAGCTCTGTGTATAGCTCAAACTCCTCATTCCACCAGCCCCATCGCTGGGCTCAATGTGCATGTCTGCAAAATGCAGGACTCCAGGATGCTTCAGATTGAGTTTCATGACTCACACTGCCAGCTGGTGTGCACACAGCTCCGATGCTGCCACCATGTTTTATTAGCAAAGAGAGGTGGTGAATGAAGGTCAAGCTGAACAAGTGGACCTTTACTAAACCCTTTGCACTGCTCTGTCCAGGTGGCTGCATTGCTTCCAGTCCCGCTTCTCACATTTCCAATTTTCCTGATATCCGATCAGCAATAGCCCCTCCAGGGAGTATGAGCCCTCTTGACACCAGCTCCACTGATAACACTACAGAAGTGCTGCAAGACTCTCGCCGCAGTGAAGTCTCTAGGAGTTAAAGATTAATTTCCTGGATACTACTGTGAGCAAACTGAGGGGGGGAAAAAAAAAAAAAAAAAAAAAAAAAAAAAACAGACTTCTTAGAATGAATATCCCAGCAGCTTAGTGAGTTAAAGAGCAGCACTACTCTGGCATCAGCTTCTTGTGTCTTGGGCCCTCATTGGCCATTAGCTGCCTCTACCTGGATCATCAAACTGTCTTGGGATCTTTTGGGCCATAGGGTGTGGGCCCCTGACTCAGCTCAATTGTTGGTTCGGTCTGTCATCAGGACAGCCATTCATTTCTGCCTCTGGGTGGGTGTCATGTTCTGGTGTGCAAGCTAGACCAGTGAGGGGTTGTGTCACAACCTGCCCCACAACCTTGGGTGCCTCAACATTTTTATGCTGTAAGTCCCAGCCAGGGCCACTCACAAACAGCCTAACATCATGCAGGTCATGCCCTGAATGTCTGTCTATAGATGCAGCCCTGGTTCTGTAAATCTGACCCCAGCACCCTATCAGCAACATACCAGTCACATTCTGGCTTCTACCAGCCTCGGTTACTGCTTTCAGGGTGACCCCAACACACTCCCAGGTCTCAAAGTTCCCCCAAAATGTGTTTTGCGCACTGTCCAGCCCTCTCCTGGACAGTTCAGATCTGTTGCCCCGGTGAAGAGTCAATATTCAACTGTTTGCTACTTTAACTGGAGTTACTAAACACTTCAGCTTAAACACAGCACTGGATTGTTTAGATTAAAAAAATAAAATAAGTTTATTAACAAAAGAAGATAGGATTGTAAGTGAATTCCAGAAATCAGGTATTAGTCAGAAATGGTTACAAGATAAAACTTTCTAGTATCTAAAATGTAACAAACTAGACTTGGTTCAAGGTCAAATCCTTACCACATAACCCCAGCAATGTGTCGGACCAAATTCTCATCTCAGAATCTCCCCCAAAATTCAAAGGGCTGAGTCTTCTTTCTTGTTAGGTGAAAGAGAAATACCTTGGGTGGTTTTGCCCCTTACTTTTATAGTCCAGTCACCCTTTGAAATGCATTTTCCTGAAAGTTACCCCTAGATAAAGTTCATTCCAGCTGTGAGGACAGAGATGGAGTCTCATGGTGAAAGAGGTTCCATGTTATTTGCTAAAATGCAGATTGATCTGTTCCTTCCCTCCTTTGTTGTCAAAGAATGGCCCACTTGATAGATGATTGCCGGTCAACTTTGATGACACTTGTCTAGAGGCATCAGTTTGTCCTTTGTCTTGGAGAAACCAGCTTACACCCATCTAGACTTGTGGTATAATATGTGGTAAAACATTGTAGTCATTTCAGCTTATTTTCATAACTCTTAATACACATTTCATACATCCATTACACAAGACTATTGATCAGTGAGACAGTTTTTAAATGATACCTCACAAGGCATAGTTTGCACAAAGATTACTACAATAGTGTACAGGATGTGTATACAGGGGTGCTTTTGGTCACAGTGGGAGTGTGGGCTGGGGAGGCTCCCAGAATGTGCCCAGCCAGAGTTGGCATCCTTAGTCTGCACTAACTTATGCCATTTTATCCTGAAGGTGAGTGAGGATGGGAAAATAATCTGGAGAGGACCTACTTCTACCCACCCTGAAACTCTGATTGTTCCTCCTCCCTCCCCTGGGTTGGCATGGTAAGGAGGGAGTGGAGACCCTCTTTTCTATGCAGATCCCAGCTGAGATCAGCATGTGCAGCCTCCCCTCCACTCAGTGATATAGGGGAACATGAAGCCCCTAGTTCTCTGGTCTATATCTTATTGGGTTTTATGTGATCCTAGGTATCCTTTATAGCTTTATTTTGATACTGGGTGAGATTCTCAGATGGTGTAACTGGCAGAGCTCCACTGAAGTCAGCACTACATTGTTTTACACCAGATGAGAATAAGGCCTTAGAAGGCTAAAAACTAATTCTCAAAATTTGAATAAAAGAAACTTTTAATCAGCAATAAACTTAGGAGACAGACAAAAGTCTATCCTTTACTCCTTCCACAGCCAGGCTTCCTACTGACATCAATGGGATCAGGCTGTGGTACTCTGCTTCTGCATAAATCAGATCCAGTATTTATATGTGGAGAACAAATATTAAATCACATTGGCAGACAATTGATTTTCAGAAATTGTTTATCTGGAGAAATAATTCCAGAGGGCTTATGTCTAAAGTGCATGTGATACTAAATCGGGTGGTGGGAAAAGAAAAGGGATAAGGATAAGTCCCAGTCATTAGATAAGAATCTGTCTCCCTCACCCCAAAATGAAGAACACTTGGCACTGAAACACAATAGATCTTGCACATTATTTGGCAGCCAAGAGAAGTTGCTTTGACACATTGTGTCCCATATGAAATCAGGAACAGCATGAGAGGAGAGGGAAGTGAAGGGGCTGCGTTGTGGAGAGCTATTAAAACAAGCTGTTAATTTTCTGGAAAATTGGGCAACATGCCTGTGGCTAACCCATAAAAAGCCAAATCAATTTTGCTTTATGTTGTTTTAAGTGATTTGCCTTTGCCATTGCTCTGTTGAGAGAAAAAAAACAAAACAAGAACACACGGACCTTAATTTTCTGGAGCATACAGGAAGATTAGTGCATAAGGGAGAGAACATCTGTTTCCCTTCATCACTAAACTAAAGATTTTCACTGCAGAGAAGATTGCAACCTTTATGATCTTGAGCTTGTAAATGCTTATTATTTGAATGAAGGCAGGAGTCTAGCAAGAGATTATTTCCCTTTAAAAGTGATGGAATGAAATCACATGGACAATCAGCCTTTGAGCTTTCTTCCCCCAGAACACATCTTTGTAGTGTCTATTGTAAGCCTTGACCAATTTCAATCTGGGGTTTGCTCTGGCCAGAGAGCAGAACTCTCTCTCCTGTATGTGTTCAATCACCTCCAGATTTGGTATTGATGGTTTCTTCTCCTGGAACACATTGAATCTTGGTACACACCACTACCATTATACTTTTCTAGTACATGCCCATAGCAATGCAGGTATCTCTAGGATCATCCTATTTGTAAGTAGGCAGCACTCCCATCTGCTCCAATAAAAAAAGGCTACACTGTATATTGTCAGCTCACTCCCTTCTTGGGGTTTGGCTTTGTTAACAAGGTAATTCATAATACCTAGCTCTTACAAGTAGATGTCAAAGCACTTTACAATCTATAATGTGTTTATCCTCAACATCACTGGGAGGTAGGGAAGTAGTATTCCTGTTTTACGGATGAGGAACTGAAGCACAGAGAGGCTAAGTGACTTGCTCAAGGTCACCGAGGAAGTTTGTGGTAGAAACTGAAATTGAACCTTTGTCTCCCATGTCCTAGGCTAGTGCCCTAGCCACTGACTTCAATTTAAATTCAAGACCAGCTCTGGCCTGCTTTATCTTGCTTTGTTTTTTGGTTCTTGTGTGTTAGTTCTAGATTCGAAGAAATAAAATAGTGTTACATCATAGAAACATAAAATGTTTTTCCATCTAACTTCTGTTTATGTGCCATAAATATAATTCTCCTCGGGTCTGAATGTTCCTAGGGTTTATAGTATTGTCAACCTCAAGCATTCAAAAATCATGAGATTAGCTTAAAAATAATACATTTGAGAGTAGGAGGTTGCCTTATGTTTGAGGCTTTAGGGTGTACTCTGGTCATATTTTAAGGTTTCCTCTACAACAATATGGGCTAGAGACCTGCCAGCCCAGATTTCTGACACACAGGCTGCATAGTATTTAGGCTAGCAATCTAGAACTCATGGAAAGGTTCCCTACTCCTCTTGGTAGTCTTTCTAGCTTTTTGGACAGAGCTTTTTCCTCTCAATTGAGCTTTATTACCAGACTCAGGTGCACTAGTTACAGAGTCAGGGAGATCCACTCTCGGCAGGGCATATCCTGTTCAATGCCTAAGCCCTTTCCTGAGGCAGAGAAGTAATCTATTATTGTTGATACACAAAACATATGCATGGTACCCAAAGCAACAGAACCCAGTAGGTGGAATTATGGGTAAGCAACATTATAATTCATGCAAGCGAACCTGGCCTGAGCTGGCTTTTCTTCTTCTCCCCTGCAGAGAGAACAGGGATCTCCATCCCTCAAAATCTTCTGTCTCTGGAGCTTACTCATGATTGGGGCCCCTAATGAATAATGCAATACAACTAGCGAGCAAACCTTATTCAGGACTGAAACTGGTATTTGTTCAGCTTCCCTCCCTTCGCACCATAGGAGCTGGGGAACAAGTTCTTCTGCAAAAATAATAAATAATAATAATGGGAATGCAATTTAAAAACCACCACCACTCCTAACTGCCCAGTGAACAGTCAAATGTCATTCCCAGCTTCTCTAAACACAACTCTAATCCAGCCTGATTAGAAGTGGCTTGATATTTCAGCATGCCCTTGTGACATTTTTCAGATGACTTGATAGTTATATGAGGGCTGTTACTAACAGGGACTTGTCCCCCTCTTCAGACTAGTCATTATGGAGAAAAAAAAGTCCATCTGAACAATATTGGAAAAAGTTGGCATTGGATGTGTTTTTCTGCAGAACCAGCAGCACTCCTTGCAAGTATGTCCTTGTACAGTATGACTTCATGGCAAAAGCCTGGCTTCTAAAAGAATGGGCCCAAATTTGTGAAAATGTAACTATCACTACTACCTTTTTGCTAGAGGATGTTGGTATCTGACACTGGGAGATGGCAGCCATGTTTATAGGCTCTGGGGATTGCTCCGAGGTGAGTCCAGGAGTGCTACCTATGCTTTGGATGAGGGGTAGCACAACTGAGGGGTTTGGGGAAGAAGGTACTTTCTGTTAAGGGAGACTTGTGGGAAGAGGAGCAGAGCTGTGGAATTAGAATGAAGTGGGGTGGAGGAAGAGAAGAAAAAAGGAATGGAGACAAAATAACTGTTAGCAGAAGGGCTACAAGTGAGGATATTTCTATTAGGGCTTGTAGCAGTAATAAGGGCTGTCTAGAAGTTCTGTCCCCCGCCTCTCAGGTAAGTGTCCTTTTCTTGGGGACATGGGATATTCTGATGAGTGTTTCTCCATGTCTCTTGTTGAAGCAGTTCCACTCCAATTAAATATTCATTGGGCCAGAAAGAATTACTCTCTAGTTCAGCAGTTAGGGCACTCACATGAGTGGTGAAAGGATTTGAATTTGGGTTTCTCTCATCAGGCAGCAAGGGGTGTGTGTGTGTGTGTGTGAAGAGAATTGAACCTGGGTGTGTCACACCCCAGATGAGTACCCCAACCACTAGGGCTAAGGGAGACCACCACCTCCTTTTGCTGCCTGCTATTGTGTGGGGGTTAAAGAGGCTCAGAGAACACCTACCAGCTTGGGCCTAGCAGGCAAGATAGGTGGGGGACCACCTCATTCGAGGATCTCACTAGGACTTAGGCATGAGATAAGGTGCCCAGACTGAAGTGGCTGTACACATGTTCACTGGCAGAAACTTGACACCGACATTTCCTAGGCACCTCCAGGATTAGATGGCAGTTGAGTAGGGGTTTTGAGGATCTCAGTGGTGCCAGAATGTTAGGCACCTAAAGCTAAGTCCTTGTCCATAGTCCCTGCTCTTTCCAACAAAGCTATTCTCTCACATACAGCCCCGCACTCCACTTGTTGGTCTTGTACTCCCTATCCACCAGAGTCCACCAGCTGTCAAGTCAGGGTGACCCACTGGCTACAGGGTCTACCTTGTGTTGATGAAAGGGCATACACTTTGTACAATTATGTTAAGCTATTATCATTCATAAAACCAGAGCAATTTTGAAACCACCACCATCTGGAACCATGGGTAAGCAAAACTTATAAATTATTATAAGCAAATCTCATCTGAGCTGCCTTTTTCCTCCTATAGGGGAAGGAGAGTCTTTCCACTTTCAACTTCCTGTAAGCTCCAGAGCTAGAAGGGTTTATGCCAAATCATTGCAATTAAATGCACATAAAATGTTAGCACACGCATCCAGCACATCTGCTACTTCAGCACTGAATATTGCCCAGCTAAAGCCTCCTCAACCCCCCATTTCAGACCCAGCAGCACAGAAGAGGGATGAGAAGAACCAATCATTTATTCAAAATAAATATATTTGAAGGCGGGTTCGTGACTGTAGGGAAAAAATGGTAGGGGAATAGCTGTGCTAGAGAGTCTGAAAACTACTGCTTTAGTGACCCCCATCCTGTCTGCCATACCTTTCCAATCTTCCCATCTTGATTAAACCAACTTATTACTTACTCATAGCTTCCTTTGCTAAATGTTAATAAGAGGCTGAAGTGCTTCTCCCAACCAAGAAGCATCTTCAAACCAAGCTACAACTCTGGTCTTCCTCCTTGACTCAGGCCTACAAGCCCATGTGAGGGGGAATTACTTTCTCTTGGCCCTTGAAGGGAATGGGACCAGGATCTAATCTTAAGAGCCAGATTTCCTGATTGCCTTCTATGATGAGATAACTGGCTCTGTGGATATGGGGAAAGCAGTGGATGGGATATATCTTGACTTTAGCAAACTTTTGATATGGTCTCCCACAGTATTCTTGCCAGCAAGTTAAAGAAGTATGGATTGGATGAATGGATTATAAAGTGGATAGAAAGCTGGCTAGATTGTTGGGCTCAATGGGTAGTGATCAACAGCTCGATGTCTAGTTGGCAGCTGGTATCAAGCAGAGTGCCCCAGGGGTCGGTCCTGGGGCCAGTTTTGTTCAACATCTTTATTAATGATCTGGATGATAGGATAGATTGCACCCTCAGCAGGTTCATGGATGACACTAAGCTGGGGGGAGAGGTAAATATGCTGGAGGATAGGGATAGGGTCCAGAGTGACCTAGACAAATTGGAGGATTGGACCAAAAGAAATCTGATGAGATTTAACAAGGACAAGTGCAGAGTCCTGCACTTAGGACAGAAGAATCCCATGCACTGCTACAAGCTGGGGACTGACTGGGTAAGCAGCAATTCTGCAGAAAAGGACCTGGGGATTACAGTGGATGAGAAGCTGGATATGAGTCAGCAGTGTGTCCTTGTTGCCAAGAAGGCTAACGACATACTGGGCTGCATTAGTAGGAGCATTGCCAGCAGATCGAGGGAAGTGATTATTCCCCTCTATTTGGCACTGGTGAGGCCACATCTGGAGTATTGCGTCCAGTTTTGGGGGCTCCCACTACATAAAGTATGAGGCCAAATTGAAGAGAGTCCAGGGGAGGGCAACAAAAATTATCAGTGGGCTGGGGCACATTACTTACAAGGAGAGGCTGAGGGAACTGGGGTTATTTAGTCTGCAGAAGAGAAGAGAGAGGGGGGATTTGATAGCAGCCTTCAACTACCTGAAATGGGATTCCAAAGATGATGGAGCTCGGCTGTTCAGTGGTGGCAGATGACAGAACAAGGAGCAATGGTCTCAAGTTGCAGTGGGGGAGGTCTAGGTTGGATATTAGGAAACACTATTTCACTAGGTGGGTGGTGAAGTACTGGAATGGGTTACCTAGGGAAGTGGTGGAATCTCCATCCGTAGAGGTTAAGGCCCAGCTTGACAAAGCCCTGGCTGGGATGATTTAGTTGGCGTTGAGCAGGGGGTTGGACTAGACCTCCTGAGGTCTCTTCCAACCCTAATATTCTATGATTTGGTCCTCAAACGGTCACATTTATTCTGCTTCATATTGGCTTAAAATATAGGACTTCTCCTTATGTAATAGGTTCTATTGTGCCAGATAAACTTACATGTGCACTGAAGCTGATAATTTTTGATGCTGAAGCTAAGCCTTGACACCAATGCCATGTAGCTGAGAGACTATTTTTGCCCACATTGTATTTGTTTGTACTTTGATACCCTCATTTACGTTACAGTTCTTACAACAATGGATTCAAGAGCATGATCAACAATTCCAAGTTGCATTCAGCTGTGAAATGAACAAGACAAGATTTCACAACACAAGAATACTTCTGAGAAGAAACCTAGCCTTATCCTAGAACCTACAGGATATTCATAAAATTTTCATCTGAAATGAACCTCCCGCCCTCCTTTTTGTTTATCTCTTTCACACACACCCTTGGTCCCACCAATAGAATTAGTGGTATTGTTCTTTCAATAAAACATGTTTAAAAAAAAATAGAAATCTGTGAGTGACATTCAGGTTTACTAGCTTTTTACAATAACTAGCTGCTGCATGCAATTAAGAATTAAGACCCTAATCCACCAATTGGATCCATTCAGGCAGGCATTGTACTTACTGGACAGAGGGTCTGCTCAAGGAGTTCCCATTCCAGGATCAGATCCTTAGTCATAACATAAAAAAAAATTAAAGGGTATGTCTTCACTACCGGCCGGATTGGCAGGCAGCGATCGATACAGTGGGGTTTGATTTATCGCATCTAGTCTAGACACGATAAATTGATCCCCGAGCGCTCTCCTGTCGACTCCTGAACTCCAGCTCGGCGGGAGGCGCAGGCGGAGTCGATGGGGGAGCAGCAGCAGTCGACTCACCATAGTGAAGACACCGCGGTAAGTAGATCTAAGTTATTCACATAGCTGAAATTGTGCAACTTAGCTCAATTCCCCCCCCCCCCACACACACCCCAGTGTAGACCAGGCCAAAGTGGTTAATGCACTGTGTGACAGGTCATGACTCACCACTGCAGTGCCCCCTGCTGAATGTCCTGGGGATCAGCTCTGCTAGGTGGTGCGGCCTCTTACCACCATAACTTCTTCTCCAGGGACCCACGTCACTACCAGGACTGTGGCATCCTCTTCAGTGATGCAGCCCTCTGGCTGTGCCGCACTCTGTGCTCCCCCTTCTGGGAGACACAATATCACAGTCTGCTGTCCAGCCACTTCCTTCAGTGGTGACTGGGGCCAAACCAATACTCCAGGTCCCAGCCCAGGGACTGTCTCCTCCGACTCCTCTATAGACCTCCCTGGGCCACTCCCCCATGGCCCCAGCACCTTCTTTGTCCTTGCCTCAGGGCCTCTGAAGATCCCTGCAGCCTACCAGGAGCTGCCTTTAGCTCCCCAGGTCTCTGCCTGCAGCACTGGTCTGTTCAGGGTGCTTGCTGCTTTCAGCCTGCAAGGCAGCCAGTCCCCCCTCCCTCCTTAAGCTCCAGGGAGTGACTGAAGCTGCTCTGCAGCCCTTCTTATATGGGCCAGGCCAGCCCTGATTGGCTACGCCTTGCAGCCCCTCTCTAATTGGCTGCCTCCTGTGTGCCTCCCTAAGGCTCAATTAACCCCTTATGGGCCAGTGTGGTGCACATGCCCCATCACACACTGAAAAATTAAAACTAACACTTTCCATTCTAGCTATTAATACTGGGCACCTATTATATAAAATGCCAGAGTCAGACCATTATTTAATGGTAATAAGAACAAGAGACACCCAAGAAATTAAAAACAGACATATACAGATTCAGGTTTTCATTACAGATTCCTTTCCCACACTCAGCCGGAGAGTCTGTGGGGCTGATTTGCCTCTCATTTACAGTGTAGACCAAGAGTAATAGCTTAGATCTGGGCTGATAGACTAATTTATCAGTCTAACAAGTTTCATATCATGTTCAAATGAATTATTCAAGATTAACAAAATATTCAGCCTGCTCTAGTTAACAAATGACAATGGAAGGTGGGTAGGAGAGGTCAGTGAATAGGAAATTTCCTATGTACCTTGTACCTGTTGTGTGAAGAAAGAGGACTTCAGTCTCCAGGGCAGTCTGTTTAGTTGGCCTCCGTAGGGAAGTTCTCTTCAGCTGTGGGGCCCACTTCTATTCCCTCATTGCCTCATGCATCCTGGCATAGTTCTTCTGGATAGTGTCCACTGATTCCTTTGTGAAGTAGGCGGCGCTGTCTGGGGTTCTTTGTTTGGTATTCCGTGATTTTAAAACTGACACTTCATTGGTTTTTCATTTGTTGCCTTGTTATCTGTTTTCTAAACCCTGTGGCTCCTCCCTCACTTAGGGGACAGGCCTTTAGCTGGTGGGCTCTGCTCATCTTCCTCAGAATTCAGAGAGGAACGTTTGCATCCTTGGGGCAGGGAGGGGGTGGAATTCTCTGCGACTGCTGGGCCCTTTTCCAGTCCCCTACCCATTCACACATCTAGACAGGAGTTCCTCTAAAGTGGACTTAGATTCTGTCTCAGAGCAGTGGGTGTTTTCTAGAGTTATCTGCTTGGTGTCCCCTTCTGGCTTCCTTATTTTGACTCCCATGATCTATCATTGTCTGTTCATTTTTTGGCCCCCATGCTCAGTTAAGTTCTGTGTTCAATGGCCCCTCTCATTTGAGGGAACAGGCGGGTTTTTTTTTGGGGGGGGGGGTGGGGAGGACATAGCCTGTTTAAATCCTGATGGTGGACAAACTGGCTTCCAAGTCTGTGGTGTCTACTCTGAGGTGGAGGCTTTCACAGTTTCAGGGTAACTGCATCTGTATTTCCCCACTCCATGGTCCACTCCAGGAGTTCCCAGTCAGGTCTCCAGTTGTCACCTGTCTCTGGACAGGGTTCACACTTCTTTCTGACTGGAGGCACAGCCCCCTGCCTTTACACTGATGTCCCCAGCAAGCCAGTCTGGCTAAAGGCCAGCCCCTGTGAATTGCTTTCTCTCTCCAAGGGTGAACAGTGTATTGCCAGCAGTTACAAGTTACCACACAGCCTTTTCTAAGCATGCACATTTATTCTTAAGGCAAAAACCAGAGAACCTAAAAACACAGATTTAAAGACACAAAAACACACACATGGAACATACCCACAGTCACCCATCAGTTTTATGGGGTCTAGTAGGCCTAAGTCTTTTCAACCCTTCCACGAGGGTTGGGGAGCCTCCCTTGGACAGGTCCCGATGGTTTGAAGGATCAGAAAGAAGGCCCTTCATCCTCCTCCTATATTATAAGTAATGGGAGGTAAATCAAGTGAGATACCTTGATTGGGGCGGGGGGTGGGGTGCAGAAGGGGGTACAGGGGTCGGGCTTTGGGAGGCTCTGGGTGCAGGCTCTGGGCTTGGACAGGGGGTTGGGATACAGGAGAGGTCGGGGGGCAGCGATTACCTTGGGCAGCACAGCTCCCAAAGCAACTGGCACACCCCTCTCGCAGCAGCTCCTAGGCGGGTGGGGCCAGAGGGTCTCTGCATGCTGCTGCCCACAGGTGCCGCCCCCGCAGCTCTTATTGGCCGCAGTTCCCATCCAATGGCAGCTGCGGAGTTGGTGCTCATGACGGGGGCAATGTGCAGAGACTCCCCCTGCCCCAGGGGCTGCAGGGACATGCTGGCCGCTTCTGGGAGCAGCACGGCGCAGAGGGAGGGAGGCAGCGTGGGCAGGGAGCTGCCTTAGCCCTGCTGCTGACATGTCTCTGCGCGCCCTTGGGGGGGAAGGGGGCAGTGGGTCTCCGTGCACTGCCTGGGGCAGGAGCAGTGCAGGGAGCTGCCTCCCCCCACCAGGGGCATACAGAGATGTGCCAGCAGCCAGCCGCTTCCAGGAGCAGCGTGGGGCCACTGGCCATGGCATGCAGGCAGCCAGCCTGCCTGAGCCCTGCTGTGCTGCCAGCCAGGACTCGGGGGCAGGTTGTCAGATAAGATTTGTCCTGCGTTTTGGGGGCCCCCCCATCATTGGGGGGCCTGTGCCACTGCACTGTTTATTTCATGGTAAATCCACCTCTGCCTGAGTCAGTTCAAGCTCAACCTTTTATACTGAAAGGCCTTTCTTTGTCTCCTAGTCTCTGGAAAACCCAACCTGAATCAGTCTATGCAAACCACTCCAGGGGGTGGAATGTCTCTGGAGTAATTTACTGTCTCAGGGGTAATCACCACCCACTGTTTTTTGTTTCTGGAGAACTTGCAGTAACCCTCCCCCATGGAGTAGAACAATCATACATAAACTGTTACAAAATGTAATACCACGATTTCCAAAGATACTGCATGCTATTCCAATATCTGTCACACCACCCATGGCTGTTCCTGGGGTGGGGGCTCCGCCTCCTTCTGTGAGGTCAAAGATTAGTTGGCTTATGTATTTGTTGTCTTCCCCCTGTGAAGGCCCTTCCTGTGGTGAGGCCCTTCTGGAGGGCACAGGATTGCTAGACAGGGACCTTTCAGGAGCTTGTTTACTTGAAAGGCAAAGAGAAAATACAGAGCTGTAAGTACAGCTGAAAAAAAAAAAAAAAAATGAAGTTTTCCCAGGTGAAACATACAACTCAGAAGTAAAGAAGAAAACCCTCATTAAAGTGGGTTTACTATGAGCTACTGCTTGACAATCAAGATATCTTTCAATAATGATTCTATATTAATGGTAACTTCCTTATCTATTAGCTACATTTTATTTCTGAAAGCTTCATTCATCAGATTCTACAGAGGAGTAACCACAATGGCCTGTAGAGGCAAGGCATGGGGGGAGGGGAGGAAGATGTGGGGTCACATCCCTGCTTGGATTGTACTGACCATGCTCAGTAGCACTGCTGAAGCCAGCTGCCCTCTGTTCCCCACACTATCGGTAGGCATGGACCATCTCTGCTCATGTGTTTGAATAGGGAAATCCACTTTAATCCCTGGAATTGCAGCTCTTGATGTCCTGTTCTTAGTAAGGCAGCAGCTTTTAGAAAAGCTTTCATCCTCAAGCAATACAAGGAATGGTGGAAGGAGAGCATCAGCTGCAAGCAACATTCCCATTGCTGCCAAGGAACACCTAGAGCCATGTCAAGTGCCTGGCTTCTGGTTGACCTCACTGTGTGGGCACAATACAGAGAGCAGGAAGGGAAGGGAAAGAAATTGCAAATGAAAGAGGTATTCAGGGATCTAAACATGCCTATTTATGGCACTTTTCCCCTAAGGCCCTTCATGTTTGAGTTTAAGGGTACGTCTACACTACGAGATTAATTTGAATTTAGATAATTCGAATTTGGGAAACAGATTGTATAAATTCGATTGTGCGCGGCCACACTAAGCACATTAATTTGGTTTTTAACCACATTAATTCGGTGGTGTGCGGCCACACTACCCCTAATTCGAATTTACAAAATCGATTTTGGTGCTACTCCGCTCGTCGGGGTGGAGTACAGAAATCGATTTTAAGCGCCCTTTAATTCGAAGTAACTGGCTCCGTTGTGTGGACGGGTTAAGGATTAATTCGGATTAACGCAGCTAAATCCGAATTAAAGTCGTAGTGTAGACCAGGCCCAAGTATAGTTACTTACTTTGCCAGGTCAACTCAGAGTCAGGACTATATACTTCTCCATCTTTTGGTACTGTGCTTGGCTGACAGTCAAACCAGTGCTCATTTGAAGATGGGACAAAGCATTGGTAAGGGGCCACTAGGATCACTGATGGTGCTGTATTCAAGGGCAGATTTCTGCTCTGTTGGATGAAGTTTGCTCTCAGGTACAGCCTGTGCAACCTCAGTGGACTGGATTCTCCTCACTTACTGTAGTATAAATTGGGATAGCTCCATTGAAGTCAGAATCAAAACGTGTAAGGGAGGATAATCAAGCCTATGGACTTCAGTGGGGTAGCTCAGACTATGACTCCACATAGATTAACAGGCCTGATTCTGATCTCACTTACACTAATTTCCACAAATTTACTTCAATGGAGTCACTCCCAATTTACACCAGCATGAGATCAGAATCAGGCCCTATATATCTGAATGCCAGGGAAATTGGTGGTCAATTACAAAGAGGAGAGGGGTTGACAGGATGAGAGCAGGTTAAAAAGTTTTCAGTGGAACTGTTTTCCATCAGAAAATGCGGTTTTGTTGAAACTGAAATGTTTCATATCGATTTTGTCAAAATAGATGGAAAAAATTGGAACAATTGAAATCTAATTGGAGTGTTGCACTGCAACTCAGTTTTTGTTATGATAAAATATTAACCATACAAAATATTGTATTATGTTTAATATTAAATTTGTCATTTCAGTAAGTTCATTTTAATGTTTCCAAAATAGAATATTTCAGAGTTTCTGCTGTGAGAAATTGAGATTAAAGTTGATTCTGGACAAAAACATAGCACAGTGTATATGTCCTAAGGCAGATCAGCTGTGATGCAGCCCATCTAATGAAGAAATCTCAGTACCTGAATATTAGTGGACTGCTGGCTTCATTTCTAATCTCTTGCTTATAAAATTGCTATGTTAGTAACAGGGCAGCCCCAAGCATGCTTGGATCAGACTGGTTTTTGGTGACATCTTATAGATGAACTCATTAAAAGCCCTGGATAACGTGGTAGATGATCTACTCCAGGCAATGAAAAGGAAACGTCCCCTCTCTGAACACCACTTTTCCCCCTTTGAGAGATTATCAGCAGAGTCTAGTTAAAAGACACAGATACTTGCAGTCTGGGACTAACTGGGGGAAAGAATAAGCTGATAAAATCTGCCCATCTCACATCAAAAAGATAAAGCTGCATCAGTCTTAGCCCCTGAATTTAAAGATTAATTTATTGGCTGCCACTTTTCTCATGACAGACTGTTACAAAATAAACCCTAGAATGGATTGTAGTCTCTTCTAATGGCTTGCCTGCCTGCCCCTCCCTCATTGGAGTCCTCTCCTTTGGGTAAGTCTACAGAAGCCAGGCTGCCACTTTTGCACCTGCATGTACATGCACCCATACTTGTCAGGTGCAAACACGAGTATGCTCCACCACCAGGATGAACCCCTTTAATAGTCAAACAATTGCTCAGGCCCAGGTGTTACTACTAAAAGCACATGCACTAGGATTAGAGTTTTCAGAGTGTGAGCAGGCACTTAAATTTCATAAATGAGGCACATACAGGTTTGCTCACACACGTGTGCATTACACATGTGAAGGCCCAGTAAAGGCCCTTTTGAAAGTATATCCCTTTATGTCTGAGAGCACTTGGAATTTATCTAGGATGTCATGACTATCTAAGTCTTATTTAGAAGCTAGATGTTGAAGAGAGGATCTTACATTTGTTCCCGAGTCCAGTTTTATTTGTTCTATGAGTAATAATGGGCCACATTCTGAGGTGGTGTAAATCAATGTGGCTCCATTGAACTCTGTGGAGATGCTCTAATTTACACCATGATTACACCTACACTGAAGCGGCGTGGTGCAATTTCTAGCTCAAGTTGACATACACGTTAGCTCTGCTTGAGCTAGCATGTCAAAAATAGTGTGGCCACAGCAGCATGGCCTAGCTGCCTGAGTACATGCCCCAACAAGCCCTTGTGCATCCACATCCCCCTCCCCCCCCCCACACACCTGGATCCCCCACTGAGCCGCCTGCACCCAGATTACAGCACAAAAAGCCTCTCAGCCCACACCTGGATTCCCCCCACACTAAGCCCATCCACACTTGGATCCTGCCTTGCTGAGCCTGCCTCCCACACCTGGTGCACCTGGCCCAGAGGGGCAGGGCCCTGCGGTGTTACTGGGGCAGGCCCCATCCTTGTGCTGTGTCAGGGTTGGATGCAGCCTCACTGCTGAGTCTGTGTCCCAGTGCGTGGGATGGGGGAGATGCACAATAACCTCCCACCTTTGTGCAGCCAGTGGCTTGTGCTCCCCAATGCCATGCTGGAGCCTCCACATTTGTTTGACAAATAAAATTTGCAGAATTTTAAAATATTGTGCACAGAATTTTTAATTTTGAGGGCAGAATGCCCTCAGGAGTAGCATTTGCAGCTACACTGCTATTTTTAATGCACTAGCTCGATTTGTGCTAGCTACCCAAGCTCAAAGTTACACCTCCCAGCTGCAGTGTAGATGTTCCCTTAAAGGAGGATCTGACCCAAAGTGTTTAAAGGCAAAGATAATTAATGAGGCAATGTGATGAGTAATCTAGATTAAAATAGATATATGTTACAGAATGTGTAATAACACCCCACAGGGTTTGAATTTGCAACCTTCAAGCTACAAGACAGGAGTATGAACCATTAGACTGTGCTAAAGATATAACACTACGTTTTTTCCAAGTAAAAACGCCAAACCACCAGAGGGAGCTCATTCCATCCTATGACTGTAAATGATGAACTACAGTGGAACAATGAAAATAGAATGTGGACAGGGGTCGGCAACCTTTCAGAAGTGCTGTGCCGAGTCTTCATTTATTCTCTCTAATTTAAGGTTTCGCGTGCCAGTCATACATTTTAATGTTTTTAGAAGGTCTCTTTCTATAAGTCTATAATATATAACTAAACTATCGTATGTAAATTAAATAAGATTTTTAAAATGTTTAAGAAGCTTCATTTAAAATTAAATTAAAATGCAGAGACCCCCCCCCCGGACCAGTGGCCAGGACCTGGGCAGTGCGAGTGCCACTGAAAGTCAGCTCGCGTGCCACCTTTGGCACGCGTGCCATAGGTTGCCTATCCCTGATGTGGAAGTTCAGTGTGTTCAGTTCATACCAAGTTCTGCTTGCACACAAATCTAGTGGGGGGGGGGGGGGGAGATTTTTTTGCCTCTTGCTATCACAATTAGAGCTGGTTTGGAATTTAATGACTAACCTGTTTTTTGTTGGATGTGTTGATTTGTCAAAACAGGGTGGTTGGTTTTTTGTGGGATTGTACCAGTTTCAGCTAGACTTTCATAGGGAAAAGTCCAGGATGGAATTTCTGGTTAAAACTAGAGACTGAGACCAACCCCAGAATAGCCAGTGGGCAGGACACTCACCCAGGAAGTGGGACGCCCAGGCTCAAGTCCTTGCTCTACCTGATTCAGGGACTTGAAGCGGGGGGTTCCACATCCCAGGTGAGTACTCCAACCACTGGGCTATAGATTATTCTCTTGCTCGCTTTTAGTGAAAAAGTTTGAAAGGTCTCAGTTGTGTCTTGTTCAAACAGTTTTGAAAATCTTGAAAATGTTCACAGGATGGGAAAAACCCATTTAGCTGCAGTCTTGTGCAAGAGAGAGTGTTCATAAGAGGAGCATGATTGGAACTAGTCAGTATTTTCAGTGGGAGATTGCTTCTCCTCCCCTTAACCTGCTCCCATGCATGCTCAGATACTACAGTGATGAGGGCCATATAATTACATAAGTAGGCATGGATCTCATTGGTTAAGCAGGTGGCCTTTGATTCACTGCAGAGCCAAGGCTTCAGTCTAGTGGTGTTTGCAGCAATGTGCTGCCATAGCCTTTCAGAGGCACATGTGGGTAGATCATTCCTTGGCTATTAGAATCACACAAATTACAGACAGAAGAGGTCTCTTTGGTCACCTACTGTAATTCATCCCCTGCAGTGTTAGTCCAGGGTTTTCTCCCTCCAAAGGTACTTTGACCAACCTACTTTTAAAATGTGAGTGATGGGGCTTTCCCCATTCCCTTTGGGAGACTTCCAGAGTGAAATACATCACACCATTCCAAACTGGTTCTACTAGGCCTGTTTTCCTTAACTTTTTTTTTTAAATCCCATTATTTGTGTATGTACCCGGCTGTACAGCTCCAAAAAATCCTTTTCTCCCAAGTGTTTATATGCTTCACATTTTTGTAGACACTTAATCTCTTCATTTAGCAATCAGTCAAGATATCAATGGATCTAATCCAGCAATTTGCTGATGTGACTATGCAGATCCTCTGGTACTCACTCCTCTGACCAGGGGAGTGTGTACATTACAGCTATAAAATGCTACTTAAACTTGACTAAAGTGGCCTCTACAGCTAGGGTGACCAGACGTCCTGATTTTATCAGGACTGTCCTGATATTTACTTGTTTGTCCCGCATCCCTATATTTTGCACTCCCCCAACTCAGCCCCGGCCCCGCCCCAACTCCGCCCCCTCCCTGCCCCATTGGATCCCTCCCCAAATCCCTGCCCTGGCCCCGCTTCTTCACCAAGCACACTGCATTCCTCCTCCTCCCCCCCCCTCCCTCCCAGGCTTGAGCGAATCAGCTGTATGGCGGTGCAAGCGCCGGGAGGGAGGGGGCAGAAGCAGGACGCGGCAGCCTGCTCAGGGGAGGTGGAGGTGAGCTGGTGCGGTGGGGGGCAGGGCGTGGAGCTGCTGGTGAGTGCTCAGCCCCCACCAATTTTTCCTATGCTCCAGCTCTTTTTTCCCCCCTCTGCCAGTGACCCCTGTGTCCCAATATTTCATGTCTCTCATCTGGGTCACCCTATCTACAGCATAGCGCTGCAGTTTCTCCATGGCCTAGAAGGGCATTCCTTCCTCCTTTCCCTATGCACATCCATCCCAACTTCTTAGCCCATAGTCTTCATAACTGCAGAGAAGACCTGTTGGTTTTAACTCCTAATAGCATGTGGGAAACAAGAATAAAGAGGATCCTGAAGAGGTCTGCACTTGTGCCTACCCCATACATGTTTGAAACTGTAACCAGGAGAGTCATCACCAGACCACCGAACAAATGGAAAAGAAGACACTTTAGAGACTGAGCTCTGTCTTTTACAGGTGAAGCAGCACCAAGGCTGGTTCCTATGCTTGGAATCTGAACTTAAGGGAATCTCCATGAAGACCAGATGTGTTCTCATTTGTACTGGTGTAAATCCTTAGAAGCTAATTGGACTTCACTAGAGTTACTCAGGATTGGCCCCAGTAAAACAGAGGTAAAATTGGGCTCAGTGTGAGAAGTTATTCAATCTCACCAGTTAAACACCAGAAATTCAGACAGATTTGGAAAGCTATAACATAGATATGTATGCAAAAGTGCAACTTATTTATGGTTAGGCTGCTTTACATCTAGTTTTAAAATGTCATTAACCATTATGTGCCCCTTCTCTTTTTCCATTGTCTCTTATTTGTTTGGATTTGATGCAACAGGCTATCAGATATTAGATTATATGAGGAACAGAGATAAGGGGAACAAATTACATCTATTAAGGTATTTGGAAATGCTCTTTGGTGTGTTCAAATAAAGACTTTTTAAACAGGAAAGCAGGACTGTTGAAATCACTTAACTGCTGCTGCTTTCTCCAGCAAGGAGTCAAATCCTGCAGTACTTATTCAATGAAACCCTAATTGAAATCAGCGAAAGTTTTGCCCAGCTATGAACTGCAGGACTTATCCCACCGTTTTTGAGGGCCTGATTTTCAGACACTGGCCTCCACTTTTATGTAGATTTCTAAGTGACCCTAACCCAGCATTTCTCAAGTGTGGCCACCATGGCCACATGTGGACACCAGGGGCTTTTCTTGTGGTCACAGCCTCCTGGGATGGGATTGCGGGTGGGGCAAAGTAGCAGCCCCTCCCCCTCCCTGTTGCTCCTGGATGCAAAGCCTTGGTGTTGATTGCTGGGGCTGCCAGCAGGAGTTGGGATGTGCTCTCCCCTCTGGAGACACCTGGGGCACAATGCTGTAGGAGATGGCAGTTAGTGAGTTCCCACCTTCCCAGGGGCAGTAGGGCTCAGGCTTTGGGCTTCAGCCCTCGGGTGGTGGGGTGGCAGGCTCTGGCCATGGGGCTTCGGGCTCCAGCTCTGGATGCAAGGTAGCAGGCCCCGGGCTCTGGCCACAGGGCTTCGGGCTCCAGACCCCTGCTGCCTCCTCCAACCCCCCCCATCCAGGGCTTAATTTATCCCCAGGCTTGGTAGGGCTGAGTAAGTCTGCGGTGAAAAGAGATACGTGTAGGTTTGTTAATGTTACTTTTCCCAACAGACTTACTAGCTAGCAATTAAATAAATTACAATGATTTGGACGTGTATCTGTGTTGGCTAGAGTTGGTGGCTGCACTCTGAGACCACCAAAAATTTGGTCTTGAGAATTCCTGTACTAAACAGTGGGTGCCAGATTGCACCTGCATTCTGGATGCTAAAGAAATGGAGGCCAGTGTCAGAAAATTTGGTCCTCACTATCTAAATGTATTTGCTGGTTACTCTGTATTTACTTAGCAAATTTCAATAAGGAGCAAAGCAGTTTTTACTGTGCTGATGAAATAGTAGCAAAAGTACAGAGAAAACCATGCAAACACTAAGCAACACAGTAATTCCCACAGGACTGGTGCGGAGCCTGGGAATTCTCTACCTGCACAGTCAGGCATTGCCAAGAAGGCTCAGGTGTACACTGTATGAGATAGAGAACATGACACTGTGGGGGGCTGTTATATCTGATATGCAGCAATGTTTTTAATCTGGAATTAAAAGCTTTGATAGTATAAGTTATTTGAATCTCTGCTGGAATAGTAGAGAAGGGAGGGAAAGTTCTAAAGGAACTATGAGCAGACGAGGAGAATTTGTTCCAGCCAACAATTGAATCAAAAAATGTAAATTGATTTTCTGTGAATTATTATATTTGGATTTTTACCAATTTGTTGTGACTTGTAACATTTGATGAGTTATTTATACAAACATATTTCAGCCTAAAGTGACTGAGTGATGCACTATTTGTTACTGCTAAGAGTAGCTACTAGTTGTAATTCACTATCCATGTTACATGACCAGTCACATGGTCTCCTCTCCATTCTGACTGGAGGACTCCTAAAGCCTCAAAGACCTTTCAAGATGGTCACACAAACCCTTCCAGTGCAGAGTCTAATGGGAGACCACAGTCACAAGTTGTCACAACATTTACACTTTCTACACAGTTTGAGTCACACGAATGTTCAAAAAGAAAATGAGGGGCTGAAGTGAATTGGTGGGGTCTTTCCTCAGATGCTTTTTGGGGCTGTTTGCCCAGGTTTGGCAGTCCTCAGGGAACAAGGATTGTTCAGCACAAGGAGAGGTGAGCATCCTAGGCAGGACAGATATCAAATGAATATGTTTGCAGAAATTAACTCAGCTCCCTTTCCTCTTATGTGCAGCTGTGTTCATTTCAGCTGCAATGGTAGTTTGAGACTACACCACAATATCAAAAGCAAACATCTTTATCTGGCCATGTTTCAAAGCCATTTCCCATCCTTTTAGGTCTCAGAGGCCAGTTCCTCTGGAGGGTCTTTTCACATGTTGTTTTCCCAATGTCTTCTCTTGTTGAAAATAATCCCATTTGCTAGATATCCTTCCTACAGGTCCATAACCTCTTCGCAGAGGAGGAATGATGCCTTTGATACATTTAGTAAATGTTTTTTTGCTATAGATAGCCCTCCTGTAACTGCTACCCCTCCAGCCCACAAAGTCTGTCAGTCTGATTCTGCTCTCCCTTATGCTAGTTTTCTATTTACCTCACTGGAATTACTCCTCAGTTAAACCAGTGAGTCTAAAAGCAGAATTAAGCCTGATGTTTCATGGAACAGGACAATTTCTGAAACCACTTCTCAGGCTGGAGAGCTATTCTAGAAATGACAAAGCACAAAACAGTGACCCAGCGGTCCTTTAAAAAGCAACATGGGAAGTAGTGATTCATGTTTTACTAGCTGCTGGAGCATACACTGTTTTTAATGGAGGGAGATAAAGAAAGATCATGCATACTCAAGGTAGGTACCGCACTTCAAAGCATTCTATCTCTGCAGGGAAATGGTTAGGACAGATTTCCGTGCAGAAGAAAGCGATTGCACTGGGAAATTCACTTTTTTTCCCCAGTTTTAAAAACCCAAATCTATTTACACATTAAAAGGCAGCTCTGAGTTACACTGGCTACAAACAGCCCCAAACAGTCCCTATAAGCTCAGCTGAGCTTAGGGAAGTCCTGACAGTGCCTCTTTTCCCTTGGCAGTGTCATGGGGCATGTATGCTAGAAAAGCCACTATACCAACTTTTACCCCACAGGAGGATCCCTGCACACTGGATTTACCTTCCCATTGCAAGCTTTGTCAGATTTAGGTCCAGAATATACCACTTCTAATGTAAAAAGCACTCACATGGGTCGCTAACTTCAAAACCCATTCATAGTTAACACCTTCTGTGCCGTACCTAAGCCAGCCTTCTATCTGGACCTAGTAAGCATTAAATTAGAGGCCACATGAATAGTGACTATTAGTGAGTGAGGCACTGCTATCAAGTTGCTCATCCTCAGAAGCAACTCACTGAAAAGAGGTGGGCCATGGCTGTCTCCTCCGCTTCCATGTGTGGACCAGCAGAGCTGGCTGGCCACACAGAACTGGGGAGGGAGTATGCCGAGTGACTTTAAGAGCACTAGTCAGTCACAAGTGAGTGCTACTCAGGCCAAGTGAGGGTTGCAGAATTGGGCCGTCTCTTTTCAGGAATAGGAGGGTAACATTAAAGCCTATCACCCTTTCCCCATCTGAGCCAAACATGGATTCTTTTTGCACAGTGCTTGAGGAGTGCAGCTTCCTCCACCTTTTTTGCCTCCACACAGGGCCAAGGAGGACTTGCTGCTGCTAGCTATCCATGAACACCCAGAGAAAGGAGATAGACTGCTGTGACTGTGCCAGTGCTGTAAAGAAAGAGTCCATCCAGCTGGGTTGGGAGTGGGTGCAGGGCTCTGCCTTCTGCTAGCAACCAGGAGGGTGTGGCACTCACTACAGCTTATATAGCCTAATTCTGCCACCCTTACTCATAGCGAGTAGTCCCTTATTCTGCAAATAACCTTGTTGATTTCAGTGGGACTACTTGGTCTGAGTAAGGGTGGCAGAACCGGGCCCACACAAACAGTATTGGCAACATCAAGCATTAAAAACACAAACAAAAAACCCACACACAAACCTTCATGAGCCAGTCTGCATCCCTGCCTCCACCCACACACACAGGAAGTTGGCTTAAATGTCATGATATTTAAAAATAATAATAATTTGGGGTTCTCTTTATTTGACCTCAGGTTTTGAGCCATTAGGATTTAGGTTTTCAAGCTTTTCTACAGCTTTGAGAGCTCTTTTCCTTGTTATCTGAAATTCTCTCAGTCACAGGATTTCAGGAGCTGCTGGGGCTTTAACAAAACAAAACCCACACACCAGCTATCGTGAGACTTACAATAGATCTGAGAGAACTGGCAACACTAATGAACCCCAATGAGTGTTCTTCTCCTGAGCTCTCTACACCCCAGTGTATTCTGCCTGCATAGGCAGAGTTCCTCCAGGCCTGCCCTAGCTGTACATCCCCTGCAGTGTGGATAATGTGCTTAGCGGCACCATTTGGCCTAGTAATCTTATTTACTCCTGTCTTTGCTATCGTTTTGTTTTCTACGTGCCTGTTCTGTAATCTTGTTTACACAGGCTTTCAACCCAGAATGTAAAACAAATGATGATCTTACAGGAATGTGTTTACCAGTCTCACATGGACAACACCATGCTGTTTGATTGCTGCCCAACACCCAGAGTCTATTAGCAGTCCCCTGAGTCCACCCATTTTTTCAAATGGGCAGAATTGAGTAACAGGATTTGTGGCGTGACAGTGGAAAAATACAGTTACCTGATTCAATTGTCAGGGAAACAGAGGCCTCTGCACTGTTTGGAAAGGCTTCCACACACACTTGCATGCTGTGTGTAATGTACTGTATACCTGCAGCTGCCCTACTCTAGTCCCATCTGTTGGCAATTAATGTTCATTTTCCTCATCTTGCCTTCTTAAAAAAATTAGTGTTCAATAGATGGAGTTGGCATTGATTTTAGCCAGGCACATTGGGGGCATGAGCTGTGCAAATTCCCTTGACACAAACATACATAGGCCTGTGGATTATAATCCCAAATTGCAACATCCCCTGATATTCAAGCCCTGGCACCACACACAGCTCTGCCAGTGTGCATTATTTCTGACCTACAGCATCCCCTGCTATTCAGACTCTAGGATGCTACACAGCTCAGGCAATATACCCCATTCCTGGCCTGCTTCACCCCCTGATTTTCCAGCCTTTGAGCCCACGCACAGCACAACTGATTACAACCAGTTGGGAATTTACTGAAAGTCTTCTCATCTGGAAATGAGAATATGTCAAAACCAAAACTGATCACAGGAAAGGGTTGGTTTCAATAAGTGTCCTGTTATCTCCCCCCCCCCAAAAAAAAAGTTAACTAGTCTCATTCTGTAAGAAGCAACAGAGGGTCCTGTGGCACCTTTAAGACTAACAGAAGTATTGGGAGCATAAGCTTTCGTGGGTAAGAACCTCACTTCTTCGGATGCAAGTAATGGAAATTTCCAGAGGCAGGTATAAATCAGTATGGAGATAACGAGGTTAGTTCAGTCAGGGAGGGTGAGGTGCTCTGCTAGCAGTTGAGGTGTGAACACCAAGGGAGGAGAAACTGCTTCTGTAGTTGGAAAGCCATTCATAGTCTTTGTTTAATCCTGATCGGATGGTGTCAAATTTTCAAATGAAGTCTCATTCTGACATTTTCAAAACAAAAACTTCAGTTTGACTCAAAAATCTGATTTTTTGCTTTAAAAATTAAGTATAGTAAAAAAGTAGAAGATATCAAAATCAAAAATAGAACCAATCTGGTTGTTGTTTTCAGGGGAGGGGGAAATTTTCATTCATGAAAATCTAAGGTTTCAATTTTTCATCCCAATTTGGGAGGAGGAAGATTTTTGAAATCTCAAATTCTCCAGGGATAAGAAGACCCATTTCCTACCCAGCCCTATGAATGATGCTGTTTGATCCTGGCTTGCAGTACCCCCATAATTTCAATCCCAACACAGAAATGTCAATCCTCCTATGTTCACTGCTTCTATTACTGCAGTCTACAGACCCTACACCACTCAGATGCAGATGAACTAAACTGGGAGGAGTGGTAGATACGCTGGAGGGTAGGGATAGGATACAGAGGGACCTAGACAAATTAGAGGATTGGGCCAAAAGAAATCTGATGAGGTTCAACAAGGACAATTGCGGAGTCCTGCACTTAGGACGGAAGAATCCCATGCACTGCTACAGACTAGGGACTGAATGGCTAGGCAGCAGTTCTGCAAAGGACCTAGGGGTTACTGTGGATGAGAAGCTGGGTATGAGTCAACAGTATGCCCTTATTGCCAAGAAGGCTAACGGCATTTTGGGCTGTATAAGTAGGGGCATTGCCAGCAGATTGAGGGACATGATCATTCCCCTCTATTCGACATTGGTGAGGCCTCATCTGGAGTACTGTGTCCAGTTTTGGGCCCCACACTACAAGGAGGATGTGGAAAAATTGGAAAGAGTCCAGCGGAGGGCAACAAAAATGATTAGGGGTCTGGAGCACATGACTTATGAGGAGAGGCTGAGGGCACTGGGATTGTTTAGTCTGCAGAAGAGAAGAGCGAGGGTGGATTTGATAGCCGCTTTCAACTACCTGAAAGGGGGTTTCAAAGAGGATCGATCTAGACTGTTCTCAGTGGTAGATGACAGAACAAGGAGTAATGGTCTCAAGTTGCAGTGGAAGAGGTTTAGGTTGGATATTAGGAAAAAATTTCACTTGGAGGTGAAGCTCTGGAATGGGTTACCTAGTAAGGTGGTGGAATCTCCTTCCTTAGAGGTTTTTAAGGTCAGGCTTGACAAAGCACTGGCTGGGATGATTTAGTTGAGGCTTGGTCCTGCTTTGAGCAGGGGGTTGGACTAGATGACCTCCTGAAGTCCCTTCCAGCCCTGATATTCTGTGATTCTATGATTCTCAGTTTGCAGCTGCTCAGAAGTAGATGCTTTTCTTGATGTCCTCTGAAGTATGCTGGAATCAATCATTGCCATATGGGATTCAAAGTATGTTGGATTCAGCTCTAGTTTTGGATTTATATCCAGCATGTGCTTTGATTTCTTTATTACATCTATAAGGGGTAGAAAGTCCTTGGTTTTAATAGAATAATATTATGCAGTTGCATGCATTTGTCAGGATTCTACAAAAGTTACAGTAGTAAATTAATTATGAAGAAAAATGTTCTCTTTGGATTGCTGAAGAGTACATGAGCTGGCAGCTGTGCTCAGAGCATGCATCAGAATAAAAAAACATATAAAAGGAATCAAGAGAAGTGAGAGTAGCAGTGCCTAATAGCAGTTTGTTAACCAGCTCATGGGGTTAACCAGAATGGCTTCCCACCCTCTAATAATTAATGATCAGTTAGAAAGGAAAAATGACAATGTAGAAAGGAGTTCATCCAAACTAAAGAAGTCTTCATTTAATGGTAATTCTAATTAAACTACACAGCCTACACAACTACTTGTTTATGTGGATGGATCATACTACTTATTGAACATTGCTAGAGGAGTATATACTCCATGTCCAAAACTCAATGGGAGTCAAGCAGTGGCCATACAGGCAGAGGCAGATTAAGTATGTTGGAGCCCTTGGCAAAAAGATTTGGGCCCCCCACATCCCTCATCCCCACCATGAAGCCATGTCCCTGCTCCTCCCCTTACGCCCCCCCCCAGGCCCTGCCCCCTGACCGGGCCAGAAGCCAGGTCCTGGTAAGAGCTGCCCAGAGAGCCTGGACCACTGTGGGGACCCTCCATCTGCCCTGTGCGGTGCACCCTGGGGGGCAGGGCTGGGGGCTGCTCTCAGGCACCCCCGTCCCCTGCCCAAGGCAGGTGCATGGCCGGGTCTCCCGACAGCTTCCCGGGCAGCTCTTACCATAGCCTAGGGCAGTGGTCCCCAAACTGTGGGGCACACCCTCCTAGGGGGGCATGGAGGAATGTTCAGGTGGGCACAGCAGGGCACAGCCCCAGCCCTGCCCCCACCCCCAGCTGTGGCTCTGCTCCCAGCTGCACCCTCACTCACAGTCCCCAACCTCAGGCCCCAGCCCTGCTCCTGGCCCCAGCTCCTGGGATAGGGTTGCCAGGCGTCCGGTTTTTTACTGTAATGCCTGGTCAAAAAGGGACCCTGGTGGCTCCAGTCAGCTCCACTGCCAATGGGAGCTGTGGGGGTGGCACCTGTGGACGGGGGCAGCAGGCAAAGCCTCTGGCTGCCCGTCCACCTAGAAGCCAGAGGGGCATACCAACCACTTCCTGGGAGCCATCTGAGGTAAGTTCTGCCTGGAGCCCACACCCCAAACCCCTCATCCCTGGCCCCACTCCAGAGCCTGCACCCCCAGCTGAAGCCCTCATCCCCTCACACACACCCCAACACCTTGCCCCAGTCCTGAGCCCCTTCCTGCACCTAAACTCCCTCCTGAAGCCTGCACCCCCTCTTGTACCTCCCAGCCCAGCGCCCCCTCCCACACCAAACTCCCTCCCAGAGCCCACATCCCACACTCCCTCTTGCGCCCCAATTCCCTGCCCTAGCCCTGAGCCCCCTCCTTCACCCCAAACCCCTCATCCCTGGCCCCAATCCAGAACCCACACACCTAGCCCTCACCCCCCTGCACCACAACCCTCTGCCCCATCCTGGAGCCCCCTCCCACACTCAAACCCCCTTGACCCCACACCCCAGCCCCCTCCTTCTCAGCCCACCCCAGAGCCACACCCCCAGCCAGAGCCATCACCCTCTCCCATACCCCAACCCCCTAAGCCAGCCTGGGTCCCTTCCCACACCCCAAGCCCCTCAGCCCCACCCTGCAGCGTGGAGCCCTCTCCTACACCCCCAAGCCCTCCCAGCCCCACCCCAGAGCCTGCACTCTCCAGCCAGAGCCCACCCCCCCACTCCAACCACCTGCCCCAGCCTGGTGAAAATGAGTGAATGAGGGTGGGGGGGAGCAAGCGACAGAGGAAGGGAGGATGGAGTGAGCAGGGCTGTGGCCTTATCAGGGCCGGCTCCAGGCACCAGCTTAACAAGCAGGTGCTTGGGGCGGCCAAGGGAGAGGGGCGGCACCTGTGGCAATTTGGGGGCGGCAGGTCCCTCACTCCCTCTAGGAGCGAAGGACCTGCCGCTGAACTGCCGCCGCCGATCGCGGCTTTTTTTTCTCTCTCAATTGCAGCCGCCGATCGCGATCGCGGCTTTTTTTTTTTTTTTTTTTTTGGGCGCTTGGGGCGGCAGAAATGCTGGAGCCGGCCCTGGGCCTTATGGAAGGGGCGGGGCCTCAGGGTAAGCATGTTCAATTTTCTGCAATCAGAAAGCTGGCAACCCTATCCCAAAGGGGGTGCAGACTGGGTAATGGGGGCGGGGAGGCACCACTGACAAAGTTTGGGGATGCCTGGCCTAGGGTGGGCATACTTCCCATTTTGGCCCAGACATCCTGACTTTTTTTTGACAAAATTGGGCATTTGTCCCATTTGCAAGAGCAAACAGGACAAATGCTCAGTTTTGCCAAAAAGGAGTGGGAGGGGGGTGAGCGGGGGGGGGAGCAGTGGAGCTCGGGGGGGGGGGGGGGGGAGGGGCTCAGGCCAGCTCCACCTGGGGGGGAGGGGGAAAGGGAGAAGGGGCTCAGAGGAGCTCCATGCCATGCAGGAGGGTGCAGAGGGGGAAAGGGAGAAGGGCTGAGAGCAGCTCCACACTGTGTAGGGGGAAGGGGGAGAGAGAGAGAGGGGCTCACTCCAGCGCCATGCAGGGTTGCGGGGGGCCTCAGCCCAGCGGTCCTCAATCCAGCACTGCATAGGGGGTGGGGGCTCAGTCCAGTGCCACACCATGCAGAGGGGAGGGGAAAACATGCTTGGGTCAGCTCAGTGTGGGGCTTGGGCTAGAAGCACTCAGCCAGATCTGCCTGGGGTCAGGGGGAATTGCTCACCACCCTTCCACAGGCTTCTGGCTGGGCCTCGGGGAAGAGGAGGAGCAGAGAGTGGGCTAGAGTTCTGGCTGCCCCTGCAGGGCCCCTGGGCATGCCGCCCCCCCCCGCCCCATCAGCCCATACGGTAATCCACCACTGCATACAGTTTACAGATGGAAGCAGAAGTCCAACCAAAAGAGTTGTTGGAGCATATGGGACTCCACAGAGCCCAGAATGGAGAGAGCAAAGACTGAGACTGGGTCAAAATTAGTCATCCATTTGAATGTCATAACCTTAATTTATACACAATGTCACTGAGAGTATGGCCTCAGACAAAAGCTATATTTGGATTGGCTATTTGGGATATTTTTTGTGAGTTTACATGGTCCTTGTGGCCTTGTGACTGCAAATATGAAGAGGAATTGGAAAGATCTATGCCTTGCTTCTCACAGGACAGAATTCCCATTTCCTTCATGTGTCTTAGAGCTACAGCCTGGGAGGTCATGTTGGACCACTGAGAGAAGAAAGCAGCCTACCTTATATATGCAATGGACTAAATTCAGCTCTCATTCAACCTGTATAAATCCCGAGTGACTCCATTGGAATCAACAGAATTACCCTAGATTTACCAATATGTTGGCAAAATAAAAATCTGTCCCACTATCTTCCTTAAGAAATGACCTGCAAACCATTCTTCAAGAGCAAAATAAGAAAACTTGAGAGTTTTCAACTCTACCTGTTGGTTAATAATTAGGTACAAAAGCAGTTAATTGGGTGCCAAAATGCCACTCAAACTCAAAGGAGGAACTGTTCACCTCTGATAATTGGACTCCGTCACTTCCATTTCAATAAACCACCAGTTAATTTGATGAATACCTAAGCAATTAATTTATATATTAAAATATATACTACTAGATTAAGATAGGTACAGTATTACTGGCTAATTCAGTCACACACTATAGGTGTAGTCCCCATTACTACAGGGTGGGACTATGTCTCCCTCTAGTGGCTGCTTTGCCTAGAGAGGCTAGTGACTACGCTACAGCTGCTGGCTAGGGAACTTAGAATTTCAGCTCCCTCAGTCCCAGAGCAGATGCAAAGCTAACAAGCATCCCGCTGGCTTTCCATAGCGATAAATATCCTACTGAATAGAAGGACTCGGTAGATTCAGAATTGTAGGCCTGGCTTGACATGAGTAATTGGACATGGGTGAGGCCTCATTTTTTGGGGAGACAGGATTAGGGAGGCAAATAGATCAGCAGGCTGGAAACAGGATGTCCACACTAGCTAAAATAAGAGGGGGAGGGACACCCTAGTAATAATTTACAAAGGACAAGATAAAAATGAATAAAATGAGCCTGCAATGTAAGATGAGGTAATAAGTAAATTGTGCATGGACAGTGCATGCTGTACAGGGATTGGTTCCTATTACAAAGTGACCAAGCCAATCCCCGAAGAGGTGATGCAATGTATAGTAAATGCAACAGAATGTGTAAGTGTATATAACGGAAGAGTTTTGCTGTGTAACTTTGAATGTGCGATACGCCCCATACCCAACCCCTATGCGTGAGGGCTGATCAACTCAGCCTAGTCTTGCTGTATGCCAAATAAAGAATGCTGAATGACAAGACTGAGTTCTGGAGGAACTGAGTGGAAAAGTTCACAGGGGAACCCCAACAAGAGTTTTCTTTTTATTGACAGAGTTAAAGTACTATAAACAGTCATTGACGTGATCAAAAGTCTGAAGTGGGCAAGGATGAAAAGCATCTCTAATTTTGAGAATGGTTCATTAATATCCTGGTTTAATGGACTCGTGTGGCAGCAAGACCCTGAACCAAAACCCATTGATGTCAATGGAAAAATTCCAATTGACTTCCATACGCTTTGCATCAGGCCCCAAAGGAATATTGCAGCAGTAATAGTGGCTTTGAGTTTCTCCTGATAGTGAGCAGCTCCTAATACAGTTGACAAGAGAAACTGAATCTCCATAAAGCAGAAGAGACATAGGAGTGTTTCATAGCCTTCCTCTGAGAGTTTTTTTTAAAGTTTATTAAAATTTATAGCCCTGTGAAGTTTTGTAAATGCACACCAAGATCAAAGACTATTTGATCACATTTTAAAAATGCTAATTAAGGCCTCTACCTGCAGACATCTGAGTATGTAAATAATAGTCTCATTCACATCAGCTGGGATTATGCACATGCATAAAATTAAGCACACTACAGGATCAGGACTTCTGACCCTACGCACAAGAAAGAGCAGTGCTGAAAGTCACAGGAGCGGTTGGTCATGGAAAGGAAAGTTAACGTTATTTGAGGCGCTCTTTGTTTTTCAGACTGTGAAGGTCTAAAGGCTTGTGTCTGATCAATAATACCTCAGGTCACATCATTCATTTTATTTCAGACAGAGAAAAACCCCTGTGGGAGGCTGGGTTTTATGGCAACACATTTCAGCTAAACAATAAATGGCCAGATCCTCAGTGTCAAATAACGGAACCCCCATAATGTCAAAGGAGCAATGTTAGTTTACACCAGCTTAGGAGAATGGCTCAAAGGGTTTGAAACAGGTGAGCCAGCCTTTTTCCAGTACCACAGAAGAGTATATTCAATTCAAAAAGCAACACAGGGTTCACAGAAGAAAAATATTATACTCACCCAAGCTTTTAAGAGCCATCCATCCTACAAAACCTCTCTTGTATCTTCCTCTATAGCTCTTCTCCTGCTGCATAGCACTCCTTTAAATAGAGGAACAGAACTCACCTGCTCTTCTTGAGCAGAGGCTGGGATATACACAGCTGTCTTTCTTCATCCCACAGTAATAAGAGAGTTCTCTGCTTCTAATTTAAAGCAGCTGTGTCTGGTTAATACCCTGTTGGTGTCCTCTGTTACCCATCTGTGTATCTTAGGTATTTATATGGCTGCCATTACTGTAGCATCTGATCACCTCACAATCTTTAATGTCTTTTTCCTCACAACATCCCTGTGAGCTAGAGAACTACTATTGTCCCCATTTTACAGATGGGGAACTTAAGTCACAGAGTGACTTGCCCATGGTCACACAAGAAGCCTGCAGCAGAGCCAAAATTGAAGCCAGGTCCTCCAATTTGCAGGCTACAACCCTAACCACTGGACCATCCTTCTTCTCTTCTGAGGGAGGCTGTGGTGTAATACTACCCCTAAAAGTTTCCTCCTAAGATCCCTAAAAGGCATATACACCCTCATGAGCAGGACAAAGGATGTATTGTAGTCACTGAGGTGGAATAACATATGATATACACATGAGGCCAAATTAGACCTGGTGTAAATGGGTGAAACTCCATTGATTTGCATCTGCTTATACCAGCTCTGAATCTAACCCATGATGTGCAATGTTTTAGGAAATAGAAGCTTTTGGAAAAAAAAATCTTCTCAATGTAAGCAATATGGTGTAGTTATTGCAGGGATTAATTTACCCCTTCACTGGTATAGCTCCACCCTCTCAAACTCCACATCAGAAGATCTCCTATGTATGCCAGATATATCCAATGCACACCTACAAAGACTTTGTTTCAGTACAATATACCGTAAATAACATAGTTTTGAGGAAAACATTTTTTTATTGAATTAAGAGACAGGGGCAAAAGGCAGAAAGAATACAGGCAGCGCACATTTCCCAAATACCAATATTAACAGAAAGAGAAATGGAAAAGTGTTCAAGTCAAAGCCACACAAAAACTAAGACTAACCTTCAGATGTGTACTAGACCTGTATGCACAGCACTTTGATGCTAAGATTTGAAATATTAACCCTGGAGACTTCACATCTTAAAAATACAAAAGAAATAAAAGAAAATTAATGTCAAACAAGACAGAAATAAATGGTGCTTGAATAATCTCCCTAAACTATGAGAGAGTTTGACAAAGAACAGCACTAGTGGAAGGAAAGCAAAGACTTAGAGACGATCATTCATGTATTTCCATACGAAATCCAAAATAGCAGAGTCCCTGATATGTTTCACTGTGTCTGAGAATGAGTTCAAAACTGGGCTCTGAATGCAGAAAAGCTTCTCTGTAAGAGAAAACCCCCAAAAGAACAGATTTCCAAACATCCAAATTGAGGAATCCAACCGATGAGAACACATCCATGTGAGAGGGAAGGGAGGGCGGCGGAGAAGAAGATGGGCAACTCCAAAGCAATGTATGCAGGGGAAAGGTTTTCAATAGAGTTTCATATCCCAAGAAGGTATGGGAACAGGGAGCAAAGGAATCTGGCTACCTGTGTTAGTTCCAATCTCTGAACTTCTTCCCAATGTCCTTTTACTGCAGCGTGACACCAGGAGAAAGGCAGCCAGTCCTCTACCAAGCAACTATAGGTGCAGTCTTTAGGATGCATACCAGATACAGAGATATGGCTTAGATCAGGAGTGGCAGACACATAGATTACAATGTTCCATTATTTTGCTTTACTTTTAGAGCAAACCAGTAATGTATCAGTGCGTCCGGAAACCATTCCTGACTTTCCTGTTGGACAAATCTTCTAATTCAGTACAGTTGCATAGACAGATTTCACAGAAGAAAGAAATTACTTTTCTCCCCTACACTCGTAAGTTAGATTTCTAGGGTAACATTTTCAGAAAAGTAGGTAGATCCACTTGCAGGATAGTATGCTCAATTACATGCCTACATTTGTGCATGCAATGAATACAGCTACCTCTGCAAATCAGGTATTTGCATATGCAAATCACCAGTTAGCTTGGCCAAATAACCATTTACAACGGACAGATTTCCATTGACTTCAAGGGCAGCTGTGTATTTTCCTACCTCCAACCTCCCTTTCTGAAAATTTGGACCATAAAGGTCCTCTCCCAGGAAGTTACCTTCAGCACCCTATTGGGTTTACAGATATGATTAATGAAATGGTGTCTTAACCAAAACAGTGGCCACTGAGTAGCGAATAAAATTTGTTGCCAAAGACGTCAAACCACAATTACAATGACTTCCTTTTTCTTGCATAAATATAAATTAAAAAATAAAATATTTTTTTTTACAAATTTGGAAATAAAAATACGTAATATACAAAAAAATGACAAGCTAAGTAGATGTAAGTATAAATTAAAAAAGCAACACAAGATCAGTTAAAAACATTATAAAAAAAGATGCCCTAAATAGCTTCTCAGGCAGCCTCTGAAAGAGAAAATAGAAATATAAAGGATTATTCAAGATGGTTTCATCTTAGGGGAATCACATAAGCCATTTGTAACAAGATCTGGAAGGAAGAAAAATATTCTGCTCACAAACTTAAACCCCCATCCTGCAAACACAAATATACACATGCTTCACAGTGTTTGCAAGACAAGGGGCATTCTCACCTGGCTAAACTTCAGCATCTCTCAGAGGCAGGGTAAGTGCCCTGTCCCATGAGGCAGCTAAGAGGAGGGGAGGAGGAGGAGGAGAATATTTACAAATACATGTAATTTACATTTTGAATAATGTAGCATTGTGAATGGTAATCAGAGGCGGCTCCAGGCACCAGCGCAGCAAGCGCGTGCCTGGGGCGGCAAGCCATGGGGGGGCGGCCTGCCGGTCACCGTGTGGGCAGCAGTCAGGGAGCCTTCGGCGGCATGCCTGCGGGAGGTCCGCCGGTCCTGCGGTTTCGGCGGCAATTCGGTGGCGGGTACCCCGAAGCCGTGGCACTGGCAGATCACCCCCAGAAACGCCGCCAAATCCGTGAGAGCGCGGACCGCCTGCAGGCGTGCCGCCGAAGGCAGCCTGACTGCCATGCTTGGGGTGGCAAAAAACATAGAGCCACCCTTGATGGTAATTATGTCATTCAGAGTTAGAGAATATGATAGATAAGAATATACATAGACTTGTGTTATAAACTCCTGTTTTCACTAGCCTCTCACTTTTGCAAGCCTTCTCTGTTTTGGCTGAAATTTTCCACACTCCCATCAGAGCCCAAAGGTAAATGATGTTAAGAAAGTTGAAGTAAAATACACTTTAGTGGATTTTGAAATGACTTGAAATGACTAGAATAAAATAGATCCCTTTTCCCATTTAAAAAAATGAAGACACTTTTTTCCCCGCAAAGCTAGGAGCTGTCTATGTGGTATCCTGCAATGATGACTATGGGCGTGAACCTGTGCTCACTGAAGTCAAAGACAAAGCTCCCATTGACTTTAATGGTGCAGGAGCAGAGCCTAGATGCCTAACTAAACCATAACGGACCTCCATCAATCCTTCCCATGAGGCTCTGGGGAGGAAATCCCCATGACGTTCCCCTTACTGAGACCCCATTTTCCTTTCGGGGCAGGGAATGGCATCTACCCTTCCCAACCAAAAATGGCAATACAGCATAAGGACTTGATCCAAATTTCCATTCAGGTGTATGGGAGTTTTTCCATTAACTTCAATGAGATTTAGCTCAGTCCTAAGGACCAGATTTACAAAGGTATTTAGGCACCTAAAGATGAAGATAAACACCCAGACATCTAACTCCCATTGAAATCAATGGGTGTAAGGCACCTAGGGACAGATTTTTAGGCACCTAACTCCCACTGATTTCATCAAAAGTATAGAATATTTTGGGGAAATGTTCAAGCAAAGGGTAGATTTTCAATATCACTCAGTGCTGGCCTAACTCCTCTCCCAGAATCCGATCTGGTCTCTAACTCCCATTGATTTCATTGGGAGTCAGGCACCTAAACACTTTTTAAAATCTGGCTCTTACTGCCTATATGCAGTGGCCTTTAACTTTCCTACAGGTGTTTATCGTGGACAGAACATAAAGGTAAATTTGGGTGGAAAATTTGAGAATCACCTTGGGAGCTTTTTCAAAGTTAAAATATCTGGATAATCTTCAGTGCTGAAAAGATCTCAGTGATGTTTGGTAAAATCTGATTTCATCATTTTTCAATTATAGAGATTTTGTTTGGGATTTCAGAAATGTTTAGCAGTGGCCTAATATTGACCCCAGGAAGAATTAAGCCAATGGTGAGTGCGAGGTTGCCACCCTCCAGGATCGCCCTGGAGTCTCCAGGAATTAAAGATTAATCTTTAATTAAAGATTATGTCATGTGATGAAATCTCCAGGAATTCGTCCAACCGAAGTTGGCCACCCTAGTGAGTGCTACTGAAAATTTCACTCTGCATTTGAAATTTTCTCCAAAACATTCTGATGAAACAATTCAAAACACACAAAAATTTTCAAACTAATCCAGAAGAACACGTTTTCATATCGATTCACATCAAATAGAAGTGAAATGAAAATGTTTCAATTTTGAGGCTTTTTCCTCCTCATTATCTATTTACTCCTGGAAAGGGGGCAGAAAAGAGGGAGGAAGGAAACAAAAAAAGGAAAACCAAAAAAATTTCATTTTGATTCTACTCAGTTCAAATTGAAATGAAAATGTTTTCATTTTAAATTGTTTTGTCCAAAGTCTGGAAATTTTGATTGATGCAAAAATGGTATACAGAAATGTCCATACTGTTTGAAAAGGCATTTTTCATTGAAAAAAAATGTGATTAATAATTTTCAATCAACCCTAAAAACAGGAATTATAAGGCATAACCAATCTACCATCCTAAACCATATCCTTTCAGAATAGTATACAACGATCTGTGTTATGCACTGCAGTGCACACTACATGCTATTTTGTTATGGGTAATGCAAGCAAGGATAATGCAACGTAACAGATTAACATTCAGCATCATACTGTGTTCCGTTATTTTTATCCTGCTGTTTCTTTCACTCACCAACTCATGACTCACACCCTCCCCAGACTGGAATTTCCATCCCAGTACTGTGTTTCATTGGGTGTGCTGTGCACTGCTATGTCCCGGGAAGCCTTCTCAAGAACAGCACCACTGTCGCTGCTCCAGGTCACTCTAGAGAACAAAAAAATGCAACATCACCTATAATATGGCATCACGATTACTGTGACTACTGCAGTCTGTTTAGCAAAGTGCTTTTAGCATTCAGTGGGGTTATGGCATTAATTTAGCTTATTACATAGGTGTCGACACTTAGAAACCTAGGTGATAGAAACGTCGAAGACAGGTAGATAATACAAATACAGAGAGACCATTGCATGGATAACCTACATTTCAGAAACCTTTATGAAGGCTCTTGTGAGATGGGCAAATGAAGTTCAGTGTGGATAAATGCAAAATAATGCATGTTGGAGGGAAAAACTTAAATGACTCCTAAACCTTACAAGTTTCTAAATTAGCTGTATCAACTTAAGACAGTGACCTGGGTGTCAGTGTAGACAGTTCAGTGAAGACCTGTGTTCCATGGAAAAGAAAAAAAAAAAAAAAAAAAAAGACTACCACAATGTTAGGATGCATAAGGAAAGAGATGGGGAATCAAACAGAAAATATTATAATGCCTTTATTCAGTGATGCCACCTGGTCAGGAATAGCTTGTGAAGTACTGGTCATCTCTTCTCAATCCATGACCTCTCCCTCTCTTTTCTCTCTTAGGGCCAGACTGTGATCCAACCTTTCGTGACTACACTGGGGCATAAAACCCTCCAACCTCCCTCCAACCCACATCGCTGCTTAGGATGTAACTGGGAAAGCAAGCTCCATATGGCCACTACTGCCACTGCAATCAAATGGTTGAGGGTGGGAGCAAAGAGGGGGAGGAAGAGGGAGAATGCTTGGCTCCACTCCACGTACTGTGTGAGCCTGTGAAACTGAGCTGGTATGGACAGGAAGTAATCTGCCCCTGTTATGGGGCTGTAACAGAAGACTTGCCCGTGCAGCAAGGGGGAACAGAGAGGCAATTGGACTTTCTGAGTTACAACTTCTTCCCTGCGTGGCTGCTGGGGTTGCACAGATATGCACCGCCCCTTACACAGGGCTGTGCCTAACGGCACAATCTAGCTCTTCATCTCTCCAGTGCTCCCAGTTGGATCCCTTGGACCTCTGTTCTCTCTCAGTCTTTCATGCCTGGTCTTACAGACACCCACAAAAACCTTCCCGAGGAGACGCCGAAGCATGCTGCGCTCCCATGAAAGTTACATGATGTTCTCTGCGGATCCATTAGCCTCGTAGCAAAGATTAATCTCCTGTCAGCTCGATTTTCAGCAGGTTCTTCTAGGTGCACTGCTGATGGTGAGCTAGACAGTCAGACAGCAGTGCCAAGTGGCCTGCCACTGCCAGAGACACTTTACTGCTCTACATGCTGATGCTACCTCAGGTCACCCGTTGTGTCCTCTGTCCTGCTCTCTCACCCAGCCCAAAGCTAGAGTCCGACTGACTGGCTGGAAGGGAGTGGATGTGCATCAGAGGGAAGGAAGATTGAAGGCTTACTCATACTCCCCAAATGCAAATGTCAGGGCCTTCCCTCAGTCCAAATAGCAGGACATCCTGAATATGGAAGCATGTCCTTAGCACACCAGTCATGTCATTGCCTCCCACCATCTTTCCCAGCTGTAGAAACCCTGAAGCAGAAGCCTGAAGAGGCTGTGGTTACTGGCCTGAAATGAAACCTGTTGCCATTTTAAAGACAATTTTTTGAGTGGGAAAGCTAATGGAATCAAAGAGGCGCAAAGAAGAAGCAGTGCTCTCAAAGCAGTGCAGCATCCTACTGTCAGCGCCTGTGAATGTTCGATCCCAGCTGCAGCATCCCAGTATCTTGGTATTACTGACTCAAATCAGTAACAGGTTCTGCTTGTCAAACCCTGATCAGAGGCACTATTCAGCAACATCTGTCCTGTGCTTTAGCCTCTTGTCCTGAGCCTATATTTTTCCTGAGCTTGTAGCTCATTTGTCTTGAACTAGTACCATCCTATCTAGGTCATTCCAACATCTAACTGTCTGATTTGAGTGGGACTCTGACACTATCTTGCTAGATTCTCCCAAGCATCCCAGCCTCTTCCCACCATCTGAGAGGTGCAAAGGGGCTGAAAAGCAGCCAGTCTGGCCACTGCTGTGAATCCTCCTGGCAAGGGGGAGCTCTCCACTGTCACAGAGCTGTGTACGGAGGCCTTGTGCTAGACCCATCCCATCCACTCAACCCCAGCATAGGGAGAGGCAGGCAGCTTGGACGAAATACACTGTGCTCTATCTGCGACTCAACTGATATATGGACCATCAAGGAACATAGCCAGTTGGAAACAGTTAGAGCAGCCCTCAGGTTGCTCTCACCTGTGCAAGGGTGTCATTGATCAGCTCTGAGAATCAGGGAGCCATAATCAGCTTCCTATTCCCCCTGCCATTTTGTTGAGTCAAATGGAAGTGCAGTGAAGTTGAGCCATCAGGGCCTGACAATAAATTATTCTGGATCATAAGGGCCTGAAAATAATTTGTTCCTTAAGGACAAGTCCTATTTTAGTGCAAGACCTATAGGTAGCTCCCTCACTCCTAGTTTTGCTACCAAAGATGTTTCTTAATCTAATAACTGGTTTGTCTTTCTTGTTTGAAAAGAGGCTTTAAATAGGCAGCCTAGAAAAGATATAACTAGGGCGACGTTCTCTTAGATGTTAAGGCAAAGGAACGGGCACCTAGAGGGTCTGGACTCCTAATCCTCTCAGTTGCTATCTCTCATTGGCTGGCTTTGACCAAGTCACTTGACTTCCATGCGCCACACAACGGCAACTCCATGGTACATGAAGGACCACACTAGAATATAAATGTTGACTTGGCTTGAGATGCACTGAAGAAAAGTGATCAATGGTTCCATGTCTAGTTGGCAGCCGGCATCAAGCGGAGTGCCCCAAGGGTCGGTCCTGAGGCCGGTTTTGTTCAATATCTTCATTAATGATCTGGAGGATGGCGTGGACTGCACCCTCAGCAAGTTTGCAGATGACACTAAACTGGGAGGAGTGGTAGATACGCTGGAGGGTAAGGATAGGATACAGAGGGACCTAGACAAATTAGAGGACTGGGCCAAAAGAAATCTGATGAGGTTCAACAAAGACAAGTGCAGAGTCCTGCACTTAGGATGGAAGAATCCCATTCACTGCTACAGACTAGGAACCGAGTGGCTAGGCAGCAGTTCTGCAGAAAAGGACCTAGAGGTTACAGTGGACGAGAAGCTGGATATGAGTCAACAGTGTGTCCTTGTTGCCAAGAAGGCTAATGACATTTTGGGCTGTATAAGTAGGGGCATTGCCAGCAGATTGAGGAATGTGATCATTCCCCTCTATTCGACATTGGTGAGGCCTCATCTGGAGTACTGTGTCCAGTTTTGGACCCCACACTACAAGAAGGATGTGGAAAAATTGGAAAGAGTCCAGCAGAGGGCAACAAAAATGATTAGGGGGCTGGAACACATGACTTATGAGGAGAGCCTGAGGGCACTGGGATTGTTTAGTCTGCAGAAGAGAAGAATGAGGGCGGATTTGATAGCTGCTTTCAACTACCTGAAAGGGGGTTCCAAAGAGGATCGATCTAGACTGTTCTCAGTGGTAGCAGATGACAGAACAAGGAGTAATGGTCTCAAGTTGCAGTGGGGGAGGTTTAGGTTGGATATTAGGAAAAACTTTTTCACTAGGAGGGTGGTGAAGCACTGGAATGGGTTACCTAGGAAGGTGGTGGAATCTCCTTTCTTAGAGGTTTTCAAGGTCAGGCTTGACAAAGCCCTGGCTGGGATGATTTAGTTGGGACTTGGTCCTGCTTTGAGCAGGGGGTTGGACTAGATGACCTCCTGAGGTCCCTTCCAACCCTGATATTTTATGATTCTTTGATTCTATAAAAAACATTTCAATAAGAATCAAGTAAAGAAACTAGTCACTTTGCTGAATGCATCATTGGAAGGTATAGTAATAGAAGCAGGGTTAGAAGACTTAATGGAACAGAACAGGCTCGTTAAAGGGGCAGTAATCTTCCCCAATGTAAAGTGATACCATTTTGGTATAGTAATTTAGCTGGTGTGGCATTGAAGGAAAGGAATCCCATAAGAAATTAGCACTGCCATTTTATTCTCCTCCTTTATCCGCACCAGAAATGTCCCTTGACTTTTGAGATTTTATGTTTTCTCAATGTTGTGTCGAGGCCTCCAAATTAGGAGATCTGAATTTTCTGGAGCTGGAATTTTCTTTTCCAGGAGACATTGTGTGTGTTTCCCCTGACTAACCGCCCTCAAAAATCCATGAGCAAATGCAGGACTCTGCATTTTTTGGCTGATTTAGGCCACATTTACATTTAATCTGACCCTGAATGAACTAGTTGGTGATCTTGCTGGAATTTAAGTAAGATCAGTTACAGAGGGAAAGCCAACAATCTTTCTCATTACAGGTTTCCATTGGAAGAGTAATTCATCATAGATACCACTGAAACCTGATGCTGATATTTAGGATTGTACAGTGCATCCCTCAGAAATGTACAAGAGTCTGATTTCATTCTGTTGCATTCAATATCATAAAGTCACTGACAATCACATTCTAGTTTTGTAGGACTGTTCAATGCCAAGTAGTATAACTGTATTCTCTCCTTACAGGTGTTCTTTATAAAATGTAACAGTATTGAACCTAGTCCTCAACTCTCTGAAGTCAATAGCAAAGTCCCAGAGACTTCCATGGGATCAGAACTGGGCCCACTATTTTCAATACAGAGACTCACAACTAACCTGCATGTGTTAGCTGTTCAGATTTGTTAGGGTTAGATTATCACTTTCACTTCAAGGCATGGAAGAGAACTAGACTGAACAGACCTGACCTGGCATACAGAGAAAGATGGGAGTAATAGCTCTGTGACATCATCTCTCCTTCTCCCTGGTCCTGAGGAAACTTCATGGCAAATGTAGCATGAGAATCAGGTTCTCTCTCTGTGAATCAGGAAGGAGAACTGGAGCATCACCCTCTCAGAATGTGCAGGGATTACCCAAGTAAAATAATATTGATCCTGTCAACACAAAGTGTGGTGTCCTTCACCATGCAATTAACAATTGTCCCTCCACAAAGAGGGAGTTTGGGACAGTGGGGACTGCAGGAAGGTACCTCCACTCTGATGAGCCTTTTAAAGTCTGTCAGAGCTAGATTCCTCTTCTGGAGACCTTATAAACCAACCTGATTGAAATTATTGGTGCTTGTTCAAAAAACTGGGTCATTCATAAACAAACTGCTATGGTCCCATCATACACATAGGATATGTTTACACTACAGGGACTATACTAGCAACCTGGGGCCTCTGGAGCTTAGTGCATGAGCCTCTACTACATGAGCTAAAAGTCAACTGGCTGTTAGCTAAGGCTGTAGAGCAGACTCAATCTCTCTCTCTTTAAGTGGTCTCGGTGCCACTAGATGGGACAGAACACCACACCCAGAAGGTGTGTGGGTTACATGTGGTACTGCCAGCATAACCTGGTAGTTTAACACAGCCTACATTTCCATCGGTGTTGGAACACCACCTTCCCTAGCGATGTTAGCGAGATCAGAGAAAGCATTTTTCTGTTGACCTTGCTGCATCTACGCTGTGGATTTTTCATACCCCCGAGCGAGGTAATTCTGTCAGCCTAAATTTTTAAGTGTAGACCAGGCCACAGAAAAGTTAGATAAAAACATAAATACACTTGCTGGAAGACTGCAATATAACACTACTTCATTTCAGAGAATTGAGAAAGAGAACACATAAGAACCCAAACAGAGAGAGCGAGAGAGAGAAAAAGAAAAGCAGGTTGGTCCCTAAGGCAGTGAGGTACAACTGACCCCACCTTGCTTTAAGCTGGCTTTTTCCAGACTGACTGTCTGCTGACTGACTAAGATGACCCAAATCACATGGCAGAACTAGGAAATGCCTCACATTTAAAATGATAGCTAGTCGTTTTTAACCAGCTTCCAATACACCACACAAACAAAATGTGTTAGGTTGAAAGAATGTTTCACTGTAGTCCAGTGAGCAGCCAAACTACAACATTACACTTTTGCTACACAACTTCTGCACTTCTTAAAAAATACAATAATTAGAATATCTGGCAATGAAAAGTTAAAGTGTCCAGTCAGTTCCCCATGGCCTTATAATCCTTCATCACTCACCATCCACCCCATAAACACCACTTACCAAGCTTAATTTTGCCTCCTAAAATTTGAAAACACATGCACGATGGTGCAAATAACACATTGCTAGGAGACTGAAAAATACCATTTTGTATTCAAGGGATTAATTTTCAATAACCTCCCAGTAATTTGTTACTGTGACATCTGAATATCTTTTCAGGAGGGTACATTCAGGTTGGGTGGGTGTTGTAGGTTGGGTGGGCCAACACCAATAACTTTAACTATTGCAGACTTGAGAATAAATCATCAGTTTTCATCATGGCAAAAGGCTAATCGTGGGGTGCTTCAAGCTTCTGTACTAGGTCTCATGTTGTTTAATACATTTATAATGATCTGGAAAAGGGGGTGAATAGTGAGGCAATAACATTTGCAGATGACCCAAAGTTATTTAGGACCAGAAAGGACTATAAGGAACTTCAGAGAAACCTAAACAAGGTAACGGAATGGACAACTTGATAGCTAATGGCCAGTGAATATTTGGGGGGGGGGAGGAATTAAACCACTCTTACACTTTAAGGCTTCTAAATTAACTGTATCCACTCAAGAAAGGGATTTGGCCATCATTGTAAACAGCTCAATGAAGAGCTCTGCTCTATGTGCAGCTGCGCTCAGAAAAGCAACCGAGATGTTAATATGCATCAGGAATGAGATGGAGAATTATTTAAAAAAATATTATGATGCCATTGTACAAATCAATGGTGCAGAGTCATCTGGGTACTGTGTGCAGCACCGGTCACTCCATGTCCAAAAGGGTACTGCAGACCTAGAGGGGATTCAGAGAAAGACAATGAGAATGATCAAAGGCCTAGAAATACTGTTATATGAAAAGAGACTGAAAAGACTGAGATTTTTTATTTTAGAAAGGAGATGAATAAGGGAATACATGATAAAAATCTATAAAATAATGAATAGTATAGATAAGGTAGATTGGAAGCTTCCGCTATCCCTATCTTATAACACAAGAACAAGGGGGCATTCAATCAAAATAAGAGGTGGGAAACTGAAATCAGTAAAAGGAAATACTTTTTCACACAACGGGGAACTAAGCTGTGGAACTCACTGCCACAAGAAGTAGTTAAGGCTGAGAACTTAACCAGATTCAAAAAGGGATTGACTAGTTATATGGATATTATGAATACCCAGAGTTATCATAAATGACAATAAAACATTTGGGAGGGATATTAAACTTTGTGCTTTAGGGTTTATGCCAATCTCTAACTATTAGAGACCAGGATGAGACCTAAAGGCTACTGTCAGAGGCAGGATACTGGGTTAAACGGACCACTGTCTGACCCAGTATGGAAAGTCCTATGTTCCTAAATCAGGCCCTGTGCAATCCTATATTTTAAATTGAATGACATCTAATAGCAATAGAACTTAACCTTTTTAATAGTCAGTCGTCTCAAGACAAACATGAAAGCGTCCCTTGAATTAGACAAAGATGAGTTGCTTTTCAATTTTGGTGTCATTTGCAAATTGGATCATGGTTGAATGTACACCAAAGAAATGCATGACAAAGAGAGATGTGAGGCAGCCATGCTGTGTGAAGAGATGGACATTTATTTATTATTCATTACTATTATTATTCAAAAAGCATCAGGAAACCCTAAGAGTCTTGGAAGTACCTAAAAATAGTAGGGTGCATTACTGCTTGAAGACTAACAGATGGAATTCTACATAGTGGCAACTACATTAAAAGAAAAGTTAAGGGAGAACAAAGAGAGATGAGTCCTGCTACTTTTTGAAGGAGAACATTAACAAGATAGTATAAAGCCCCCTCATCTCTTCCAGTGGTTGCAGTTTTGCTTCACCACTGTGACAGAGGGAGCTCCAAAGGCCAGAGCTGAAAATCACTGCAAAGCCAAGAAAGAAGAAAATATTTAGGATGAGCGTTTCAAAAGCATTCAGCATTAGCATAACGGCACCCACTGAAATCAATGAACTTCCACTGGCTTCATGGGAGCACAGTTATGCCAATACAAAGTGCCTTTAAAAATTCCAGGCTTATTTTTTACTGCAGTGAGTTCATTTAGAATGAATGTATCTAAACTGACATGTTTGCTCCAATAGTTATTTCTGGTACCCTTCAAAATACTTCTTAACATCCTCTTATACCGTGGTATTATGATGCACTGCAATATCAAATCATCTGTGATATGCTCTCAGATTGATTTCATAGGGAAAGTACAAAGCACCACTTGACTCAGAACTCCTTCTGCAGTTCTATTTTCCAGGTTAAACATTTTGCACTGACAGTGACATCAGGCCTTATATAATTTCATGTGATGTCTTTCTAGACAGTGTAGACACTGACTGAAACACAACTTTGCTTTAGAGTTGACAATGAATAATAATTATATTGCCTCCAGCCTTTTCCAAAATACTTTCTCATCTCACAGCTAGTTCAGAGCCACGCTGAGGCCCAATCCGGCTCTTATTGAAGCCAATGGCAAAAGTCTCATTCATCTATATGGTGCAAAACCAGGCCTTTGGGGTTCAAGTTATAGCACAAACCAAAGAGGTTTCAGCAGGTCTGTGTGTGACCTGAATTCTGTCCCATGGTGTGCCTTCTGGGCAGGAACAGAACAGAAATGTCTACACCTTAAAGGATTTGTTTTACTCTGCCAATGTTTGCCTATAACACCCATGAACCTTGATGAGACCTATAGTACGTTTGCACATCAAGCACTATAATGCAACCCCAGCAGCATCTGTGCCTTCTTGGGGCCTTGTCCTCCAGGGTGCTGAGCACATTCTGGGAGCTGCTGATGGCCTTTCACTCCCAGTGACTTCAATGGGCATTGAGGGCACTTAGTACCCAACAGGTGGTGCTCAACACCTGGCAGAATTGGGCCTTCGTGTAGATGTATAGATGACTATAGATGGTGGGTAACATTTCATTGGTGATTTAGGAATCTAAGGGTTTGTCTACATGGTGGGGTAATGTGTTCTACAGAGGTACAATTTCTAAAGCACACTAATCCGTTGCACAGTAATTAGTCCATATAGACTCTGCTGGTGTGCTTAAATGTAGTGCTCTTTCAAACAGCACTATGTTAAAGTGCACTAGGGAACCATTAGTTCACACTAGCAGGGTCTACATCGCTCTATTAATGCACAAGACATTAGTGCACTTTAGAAATCACACCCCTGTAGAGCACATTACCCCACATGTAGACAAGTCCTGAGTACCACTGGCTTTCAGTGACTTTCCTCAGCATCTATGTGACTTTTGAAAATGGGATTTAGTCCCAGATCCTCAAAAGGTATTTAGGTGCCTAATAGCCATTGGTTTCAAAGGGTATAAGGCTACGTCTTCACTACCCGCCGATCCGGCAGGTAGCAATCGGTCTATCGGGGATCGACTTACCGCGTCTAGTGAAGACGCTCTAAAATCGATCCCTGATGGCTCTACCGTCGACTCCGGAAATCCACCGCGGCAAGAGGCGGTAGTGGAGTCGACGGCGGCGCGGCAGCAGTCGACTTGCTGCCGTCCTCACAGCCAGGTAAGTCGACCTAAAATACGCCACTTCAGCTACGCTATTCACGTAGCTGAAGTTGCGTATCTTAGGTCGACCCCCCGCTGTAGTGCAGACCTAGCCTAAGGCTTGATCTACACTTGAAAGTTGTACCAGTATAACTATTTCATAGGGGTCTGGGATTTTGTACCATTAGAGTTATACGGGTACAACCCCTACTGGAGGCATAGTTATACTAGTATAAAGGTGACTTTTATACTGGTATAGTTTATTCCCCTTCTTGTACAGAAATAGCTATACCAGTTTAAAGCACCTTTATCCTGATATAACACCAGGTGAGATGTATCGCTTTGACAATACAGTATAGTTAAAGTAGTGCAACTTTCAAATGTAGACAAGGTATTAGGTGCCTAAATGTCTTTGAAGATCTGGGCTTTAGCACTTGTCTACATAGGGAAATTAATTCCAATATAATTATACCAGATTAGTTAAACCAGATTTAGCCCCACGTGAACACTGTCAATTGGAAAAAAGTGGCCTTAATTAGGTTTAGTTTAATCCACTTCCAAAGCAAATTAAACTAAACTGAATTAAATCCATTTTTATTCCAAATGAGAGCATCCACATAGTTTAATCCAGTTTAACTAATCTGGTTAAAATTCACATTTTTGGTTAATTCAGATTAACTCTCCTAAGTGTTCCCATGTAGATAAGGCCTTAGGCTCTTAAGGCACATAGGTGCTTTTGAAAATGTTATCCCCAATGCCTAGTTTTTATCTATACCATGAAAGTTGTTGTGATATGCTGATAGCACACTCTAAATGGGTATAGTAAAGTTACACATTGAGTCCATACTGCACATCTAGCTAGCTAGCTAGCTAGCTCCCTTTTAAGATTTTTTCTGATAGCACTCACCACCATAGTGCCCAAGCTGTGACATTAAATTCATAGGCGGATTCTCTGGATGCGTACATCATATGGCAATGACCAAAATACACTTCCAGCTCCAATTATTTTATGGCATATCAACTCTGGAATAAGCTCGTTTGGCAGCACGTTGGGCTTTTATTCTACAATGTACTTTGCATATACATTCCTTGCTTTTAGCCTGTGTACTTACTACATTAGTTTAGGTTTCAGAGTGGTAGCCGTGTTAGTCTGTATCAGCAAAAACAACGAGGAGTCCTTGTGGCACCTTAGAGACTAACAAATTTATTTGGGCATAAGCTTTCGTGGGCTACAGCCTACTTCATTAGATGCATGGAGTGGAAAATACAGTAGCAGGTATAAATACACAGCATAGGAACAGATGGGAGTTGCCTTGCCAAGTAAGAGGTCAGTCTAACGAGACAATTCAATTAACAGTAGGATACCAAGGGAGGAAAAATTACTTTTGAAGTGGTAATGAGAGTGGCCCATTTCAAAGTTGACAAGAAGGTGTGAGTAACAGTAGGGGGAAATTAGTATGGGGGAAATTAGGTTTTGTAATGACCCAACCACTTCCAGTCTTTATTCAGGCCTAATTTAATAGTGTCCAGTTTGCAAATTAATTCCAGTTCTGCAGTTTCACGCTGGAGTCTGTTTTTGAAGTTTTTTTGTTGAAGAATTGCCACTTTTAGGTCTGTTATTGAGTGACCAGAGAGACAGAAGTGTTCTCCTACTGGTTTTTGAATGTTATAATTCCTGATGTCAGATTTGTGTCCATTTATTCTTTTGCGTAGAAAATGTCTGGTTTGGCCAATGTACATGGCAGAGGGGCATTGCTGGCACATGATGGCATATATCACAGTCTCTATGCAAAAGAATATTTTCAATTATCATTAAATACATATTTTCTTTTTAAGACAGTCACCTTTGAGGGTCACAATTTACATCCCTGAGGGCTGTAAGTGGCTCCCAGTACACACATTAGATACCACAGCTGCATCCAAATGTATTCCGTTATATAGTGCATAAACTGATTGTATAAATGAGGCATGCGTGAATGTGTTGTTTTCACAGTAGTTAATCAAGGAAGCAATGATGTTTTTCCAGAAACAAATAGAGTGTTTATCAAAAGTTGCTAGCCATATAACAAGAGGTTTAAGCAGAGCATGAAGGTACAAAGAAAGACCTTGGGCAGATTTTTCTGCCTGTTTATATGGTCAACATCCAGATATGAAACAAGCTCTTCTTCAGTTAGGCCCAGATTACAAAGGTATGCAGGTACCTAAACCCCAAATGTAGGCACCTACAATCCACTTTTAGGCTCCATAGAGATCCACAAAACTCATGCCAAACCACTAAGGTACATAAACTCATTCAGTGGCTAAGTTTTGGCAGTGAAAGTTCCCTAGGGGACTGTGATAAATGAAGGGAGGTGGGTAGCTCCCTTTTATGGACACCCAGCCAGCCAGTAGCTATAAAATCCCACTTAGTAGCTGTTCTCTAATTGCTCTACCTGCAAAGGGTTAAAAAGTCTCACTGCTATGCATAGGTAAAAGGAAATAAGTTGGCACCTGGCCGAAAGAGTCAATGGGAAGGCTAGAACTTTTTAAAATTGAAACAAGACTCCTCTTTTGTCTGTCTGTGTTGTTCTCCCAGGGAGAAGCGAACAGGACAACAACTATGCTGTAAGAAGCTTGGGGCCAGGTATGAAAAATTCCTGGTATCATACCTAGAAACTACTCATATGAAACCCCAGATATTTAAGTAGATCAGGAAATGTCTAGGAAGAAGCAATTAGGTTTATCTCTTTTTATTTCTTTATGGCTTGTGGACTCCTCTGTGCTAACCCCAGGTGTTTTGGTTTTGCTTCTAACCTTTAAGCTGGACCTCAAAAAGCTATTCTAGATGCTTAATCCTTGTAGTGTTTTTTTTAAATCTAGCAAATGCCTAAGTTCCCAGATGTATTTTCTTTCTTTTTTTTTTAATTAATAAAGTTTACCTTTTTAAAGAACAGAATTGGGTTTTTGTGTCTTAAGAGGTTTGTGCATATGTTGTATAATTAGCTGGTGGCAACAGCTGATTTCTTTTATTTTCTCAGATGTTCCCCAGATGGGGGGTGAAAGGGCTTGAGGGTACCCCACAGGAAGGAATTCCCAAGTGCGTCTTCCTGGGTCCTCAAAGGGGTTCTGTACTTGGGTGGTGGTAGCATCTACCCATCCAAGGTCAGAGAAAAGCTGTAACCTTGGGAATTTAATACAACTGGAGTGGCCAGTATTAATTTTTAAAATCCTTGCGGGCCCCCACCTTCTGCACTCAAAGTGCCAGAGTGGGGATTCAGCCTTGACAGGGCTTAAGTTTCTGCCTCTGGGTACACGCAGTGCTGCCTCACTCTAGGCACCTGGGGAACTATCTTCTACCTAAGCTCCAGAGCAATTCACAAATCAGGGAAGACAGTCGTTTGGCTACCTAAGTCCTGTGCAGGGCCCAATCCGGTAGGCATGCTCAGAAGCCATCTACAAGATAGGGTCCCATTCAAAATCCAACCAGAGGAGGAGGTGGTGGTCATGCCTTTGCCCTATCAGGTGGGTGCCCTAATCACTGGGCTACAAAGTCATTCTCCCTCTCTCTCTCTGGCCCAATGACTCTTTAAGCATGTATCCAGAGTGGAACAGTCACTGGGAGTGTGAAAGAGAGAGTGCAAGAGAGCATGACTCTGTGGTCCAGTGTTAGGGAACCCATGTGGGAGACCCTGGGTGCCTAGTCCCTGCTCCAATCACTCTGTAATGATCTATCCACAGTGGAACAGCTTCAACAGCTACCTACTGGCTCACTAATCTGGGCTTGGTTATTTGAACATTGATCATCACCTCTCTTGCCATACAAAAGAAGAACAGAAGAGATTGAGGGAGCCCCCACCTCAGATTACTCCATAGCTCAGTAGTTAGAGGGGTGGATGATCCCTGTTCAAGTCTTTTCTCCCACCCACCCAGATTGAAGTGTTCAGTCCCTCCGCAAAAGAATAAATGGACACAAATCGGACATCAGGAATGGTAACATAGAATCATAGAATATCAGGATTGGAAGGGACCTCAGGAGGTCATCTAGTCCAACCCCCTGCTCAAAGCAGGACCAATCCCCAGACAGATTTTTACCCCAGTTCCCTAAATGGCCCCCTCAAGGATTGAACTCACAACCCTGGGTTTAGCAGGCCAATGCTCACACCACTGAGCTATCCCTCCCCCTCCCAAATAATATATGGAGATATCCTATCTCCTAGAACTGGAAGGGACATGAGTCCAGCCCCCTGCCTTCATTAGTAGGACTAAGTACTGATTTTGCCTCAGATCCCTAAGTAGCCCCCTCAAGGATTGAACTCACAACCCTGAGTTTAACAGGCCAATGCTCAAACCACTGAGCTATCCCTAACATACATAAACCAGTAAGTGAACACTTCAATCTCCCTGGTCATTCTATTACAGATTTAAAAGTCACTATCATTGAACAAAAAAACTTCAGAAACAGACTTCAAAGAGAAACAGCAGAACTAAAATTCATTTGCAAATTTAACACCATTAATCTGGGTTTGAATAGGGACTGGGAGTGGCTGGCTCATTACAGAAGCAGCTTTTCCTCTCCTGGAATTGACATCTCCTCATCTATTATTGGGAGTGGACTACCTCCACCCTGATTGAATTGGCCCTGTCAACACTGGTTCTCCACTTGCGAAGTAACTCCCTGCTCTCCATGTGTCAGTATATAATGGCTGCATCTGTAACTTTCACTCTATGCATCTGAAGAAGTGAGGTTTTTACCCACGAAAGCTTATGCCCAAATAAATCTGTTAGTCTTTAAAGTGCCACCAGACTCCTTGTTGTTTTTGTAGATACAGACTAACACGGCTACCCCCTGATACTTAACTCCAGGAGAGCGGTTCCTGGTTGTAAATAGCTAGCTGAGATCATCACCTCCCTGCAGCCTGGACGTAGGCACCTGTCTCTCTGAGAGGGGTGGGGCTTAGCACACACCCTTCTCATAGACATCACCCATTGGCTAGTTTAGGCAGCTCCCCACCTAGCGCACTGGCTCTTGGGACACTGAGCAACCCAATGCCTAAGTTCCATTGCGAATCTGGGCCCTCGTGCCTGATTCAATGGGAGTGTTTCTAGTGACTCCAAGGGGTGTTGGAAGAGACTCTTAACGAGGGAGTACTTAACCCTTTGCATACAGCTACTGCACCAACAAAAGAGCAGCATGATGAAGCACTGTAACATACCAAATGACCAGAGTGACTGCAGGCCAGACTTTTAAAAATTTTAAAGGTATTTAGATGCCTAAAGATGCAGATAAGCACCTAGTGGGATTTTCAAAAGGCTCCTGCGAGGCACCTCTGCCTGTACCTGTAGGCACTTAAATACCTTCCAAAATCTGGCCTTAAATCCTTGGAGTTAAGGCACAAGACTGAGGCTCAGGAAATGTGCATCTTATTCCTGGCCCTGATGTTGTGTGCCCTTGGGCACGGTGCTTAGGGCTCAGTTGTGCCCTGTAGGCAAAGCCCTGTATTGGGAACAATATGGAGCTCCACTACCTCAAGGGAAGTTCTAGGAAAAGTTTTTCCTCCAAGGAGAAGCACACCAACTCCTATGCCAATTCTGGAGGTGCAGCATACATGGCTGCTTGGTGCACGGGGTGGAGAGGCATCACCCAACCCCATTTAGGGGGTCTTGGGCCCCTGCAATTAAAATAAAATTAGCAATTCCGGAGCTCCAGGAAGCAAAGGGGCTGCAACTGCTGTCCAGGGGTGCAAAAAGCAAATGGGGATAGGGCTACTTTCCTTGTAACCCAGCCACCCACCCAGCTGGGCAACTGGACAAAATCTGACCCTTGATCTTTCTGTGTTTCATTTTCCTAATGTGTAAAAAGGGGGGTAATAATATAATTTACCTCCCTCCTAGGGGCGCTGTGAGGTTTAATAGGCCTGATCCACAGCCCACTGAAGTCAATGGGAGTCTCTCTGTTGATTTCAATGGGCTGAGGAGCCGGCTGAATGTTTGTAAAAGGCTCTGGAATCACTGGATGGAAGGAACTATCTTAATGCTAAGTTATTATTTTCCAGTGTTATAACAGACCCCTGCTTCCCACTGGTACTCTGTAACTTCCCTCTAATGTTTGTTACATTGCAAAAGAAAGAGGGGAAAGAAAAATCAGCATGAGCTCAATTTGGTTCCTTATGATTGTTTTCTGTAGAGCCAATGTGATGTTTTTCACTGTTACTCAGCAATACTACCTATAGCAGTGGCAGCACAAGGTAATTAGCATACAGTGGGCCCAAATCTGTTCTCAGGATGCACCAGTACAAATCACTTGAACTGAGTTCTGTGCTGACTTACCCCATGTGCAACCCTATTAACTTTAATTGGGTTGCACCTCTGTAACTGACAGCAGAATTTGGCCTGCTCAGTGTAAAATGCTTCTGTATGCTAACTCTATAGTTGATTTAATAAGGTAATTAAAACGAGCACACTGGGAAGCCTATAAAACTTGTTGACATGCCCAGGACTATTAATCAGCCGCATTCATTCCTATAATTCTAGTTTTTCTGTGTATAATAAAAGGCCACGGGCCTCATTCACCTCTGTGTCAGCCCTGTTTTATGCTGGTTTACTCCAATTACACCAGCATAAAACTGGAGTAATGCAGTGGTGAATTAGACACAAGAACAGTATTAACCAATTTTTTCATTGCCATCAGGGTTAAACCTTGGAAAATCTTCTTTTCACCATGGTCCTTTGCAGCACAGATATTTTTCTTCCTCTAGGAAGTAAATGTAAGATTGGCTGCTTATCCTTTGGTAAGAAAAGGGAATTGAATGTATCCTCACTATATCAGATGTGCCAGAATTCATTTCTTCTCTTTCCCTAAATAAAGAAGGCAAGAACTACACACACCTGAGTGAAACAACTTCATTAATTAGGCTCCTTTTCAGGAAATGTACCTGTATCATGTTTCCTATTCATGGGAGACTAAAACTTCACAGAATCTGATATTGGCAGCTCTCCCAGGATATTTTCCATTCGCACATATTTCTAAAAATGTCAGCCTCACTGTAACCATTCTCATATGGGAAGCCCGACATCAGATGTACATTAGATTGGGGGGAGGGGGGAGGGAAATCACAAAGTGCTTTTGAAAAGGAAAACAAATTTCAAGTATGTCATATTGGCCCATGTCTACAACTCTGTTCCAATGATACCGAGAAACCATTTTTTGGACCCTGCGATGGCACGGTCATGGTAATATAGTTTGAAAACTAGCAACAAGATCTCTGCGGTTTTAATTTATGAACAATGGATTTTATGTCAGACCTTTATTAAGGGCTGATTCCTGCACATTAGGGTGTATTACCGAATATAGGAAAAAATCCTACATGAGGCACTAAGACCCAAGCCTACTCCCCAATCCTGGAATTAAAAACAGCCAGCTAAGCAACTATGCATCTGGCTGGAGGAGTCTTCCCCAGAAGGGGAAGGAGTGCAATACTGTGGCATGTGAATTTCGCACCAATCACCAACCCTAGATGATTTCATCGCCTGATTTTGGACCCTACCAGATCTAATTGCTTTGGGACTAGTCTCCTTGTAACTCCTGCTCAGGGTGTGAACTAAATATGGAAATACAAAACATGTGCAATTTGGCCATTTTGCATGTCAAGCGTGTGGAATAAGCAGGGTTGGGGCACCACACATCCTCCCTCTCCCTGCACCAACACTTCCACTCTTCCTACTATCCATATAAGTGAGAGCCCAGCTGAATAGGTATATTAAGAATGAAGTGAAAACAGACCATTCTCAGGTCTACCTGAGCAGGACCGAGGGGAGGGTCAAAGGTTAACTTGAGTGGAGTTACTCCAGATTTACACTGGTGGACCTGAGAGCAGAATTGGTCCCCTAAACTAGCTGAAATTTACACTTCATTGTCCATTGCCATTTTTAATTCTATATTTAGCAGATTCTCACTGCAGAGGAATCAGTAAAAAGGCATAAATTCACCCCATAATAGGCACATCTGTTACTAACTCCAATGGGAGTTTTGTCCACTTCCACCGGGGATGAGATTGGTCCATGAACTGCGGTTCTGTCCACTCATAAATCTGAGCCTCTTTTCTGAGGCAAGCATGTGTTTCAAACATTCATATCATTCCTCCAAGCACTTCATAATACTAAGACATGATAATAGACTCTTTGAGGTTATTTCCAATAACAATGGACCTGAATGAACAGCCTGAATTTTGAAGGCGTGAAGGCAAACCCCTCCTGCTGTGTTTGGATCTGAGTCAGCTTCCCTGTCTGAGGAGTGGTGTTCTAGTGGGGTTTACACTTTCCCCCAGAGTTACAAGAGAGTTCTAGTAATGGTTTATTTCCTATAGGCCACAGTATAGCAATTACTGACAAAGAGAATATCCCTGGGGTTCCAAGAGAATTCTTCTGACACTTGCAAGATTTCCCATCATTTCTAAGCCCAGTGAAGCTCCAGCAAGACAGCTAGTATACAATGGCCATCGGCAGCTTAACCGCCAGGTGGTTAAAATGCCAATAGCCAGTCTACAGTGTTGTTGCGTGGGTGGGATACAAGAAGGTTAGTGTAGAACATAAGCTAAAGCAGCAGCATCCTCCCCTCTTTGTTAAAGTCACAGAAGCCCTTCCTTGGAATTCAACCAGTTTGGGGCTCTGTTGAATGGCATGGCTGGGTGGATGGGGGACAGCCAGAACCAAGCTGGGCTCTACAGCAACAATCCCTTCCAATCAATGGAAACTGATGACATATAAAATAAGGTCATGTTGATAGAGTCAATATAATGTGGGACCCATAGTCCACTATTCCTAGTGGATCCAGCTTCTCCCCATGGACACTGAACTCTGCTCCACTGCCGGTCCACAGCAGGTGTGTCTACACCCCTCTGTCCTCTGAAGTTGAAGATGCACCCGTTTGCTTTGCTGGGAGACACAGGATGTGTAAGAGAACTCAAGTCTCCTCCTAGATGAAATTCCAGATCCCTCAATAGGAATAGAACCCACACAGATCCCCACTGGCATTAGTCAGTGTAAACACCACATTGAAATCCATGGAGCTTCCAGGCCTTTCATTACAATTTCTCCCCACACTTCCGACCCAACCACTTTTGATCCTACACTCTTGCTTTTATCACATTTCCCCTGCATATCTCCTTGATCCTATTTCTGTCCATTCCCCTCAATACAGTACCTGATTAACAAGGTTTGAATTCAATGGCAAAACAAGATGGCCAAAATTTAGGTAAAAACAAAATCTGGGACACTTCAGACCATACTAATATTCAGTCAAGTTCATTCTGCATTCAATATATATAAAATCAGCAGAATAAGCTAAAAAAACCCCCACAGCTACTAATAATATTTAATATTTTTGTATTTATTAATAATAGTAATTAGCAGTTACATGGTGCTTTATCTATTCCAAGCAATGGAGATCTGTGAACTAGTTCCACTTCACAACACTCCAGAGAGGTACATGGGTCAATATCACTAAAAATGGGGAAACTGAGAAAGAAATTCAAAGTGCCTTGCCCATGGTCACACAGTGAGTCAGTGGCAGAGTCAGAATTCAGAACCTTCTGGCTCCCACCCATGAGCTCATTCCTCCAAACCATGCTGCCTTAGACAAAGTTGTGTTGCCGCTGTGTGCCTCAGTTTCCCCATATGTAAAATAGGGATCATGATATTGGCCTCCTTTGCAAAATACTTTGAGATCTACAGATGAAAAGTGCTATATAAAAGCTGGGTGTTTGTTTGTTATTATTATTTATTATTATTATTAAAGGCCTCTTTTCAGACTGATCGTGTCTTCCTAATTAGTCATTTGGCAAGCAGTCTGAAACTTACCAGTGCACTAATGGATACTTTATCTAATTAAAACGTTCCACAATTTCACTGTATAATAACAATCTATTTTCACATTAACTTTTCTCATCTTTAAACAACCCTTTTATGCCTTGAAAATGATAGTGTTTTCTAAAGCAAAAAGAAAAATCATAAAGTTCGTTCACATTAAAAACTTCCCTCAATTACTCCCCCTCAGATTTCCAAAACATTTAACAAGAGAGAGAAATTACAAGGCTACGCTCTTTCAATCATGCAAATCTCTTTTCAGCTGTCCACAAAAATCACATGCATTTCCAGCTATGTGAAGGGATATGTAGATTCAGTACGGGGGAGAGGGAGGAGGGAGAGATTTAAAAGTGCCTTGAGCTTGCCCAAGAGAGTTAAGTAGAGTAGAATCTCACTAATCCCTACTAACTTTAGGGAGGGCAAAGAGAACCTTGGTGCGGATTTGTGAGGTCTGAAGATTACCAAGTGCTGGAATGAAACCAGTGCAGGTAATGAAATTCTATTGTACACACAGTCTGGAATGTCACCACTGCTGACCCTCAATTGTCTGCACTACTGTCTACCTAGCCATCATATTTATAATGCCCTCATCAACCCTGTTGTAGCTGAGTGCAAGCAAACTGCAAACCTGATTATGAGGATTTGCCATTGTACTGGTTATTGAAGGCTGGAGCAGCAAGATTATACTGTACGTGTCATCTATACGGAATATATCATATTATAGTGGTCTTCCCTGCCTCCCACTGTCTGGGTTGCAGGTGGGCGTGTTTTGAGAGAGAGGTGAGGTAAAGATGCATGGTAAAGATGAGGGCTCTCAGGTTGGCACACATTAGGTCTGTAAGTGGGGTGCTCTCAGGATGGTAAGGGAGAGGGTGGTGAGGGGAGGCACAGTCAGTGTGCTCAAGGTCTCACTTTTTGAGATGATCAGCTGTCAGTCATTGGGGCTCTAAAGTTTGAGGCGCTCAAAATATAGGAAGGGACAGAAGCATGTGATGCAAATGTCAGTGGAGCCAAATGTCCATCAACGCACCTGGGCATAGGGTGTAAAACAGCACGGAATTTGGCCCCTGCTAGTCAGCTGCTTTCTGCAAGGTAGCGAGTGACAGTCTTCATGCCACACTGTGGCCAAAACACAGAGCTGTGATTTGTCTTTCACTTCGCCCTTATGAATGTCATCAAATGCTACAACCCTTCTTGCTTTCTTTTGGAATCTAATCTCTTGGGGATACTAAACCTGAGTTGACAGATGATACAGCAGAGGAGTTACAAGATCTTTGACGTTATTGTGATAATTTGACATTTTTGATAAACTGCCTTTAGGGTAATCCATTGTACCGTAATCATTTGGATTATCTGTACTGAGACCCCCAGTTCTTACACTGAAACAGAAAATGCTTTTGTCAGCTAGGAAGATAATTAATCTACTGCCAGATAGGGCAATTTCTGGAGAGATATTCTGCCCTTGCACTGCTGAAAATTCAGAGCAACAGCATCCCAGTGAAGTCAATGGGCCTGATTTTGATCTCATTTACATTGATGTAAATCAGGAGTAACTTGATGAAACTAATGGTATCATATCTATGCAAAATCAGTGTTAGTGAAATCAGTGGATTTCAGTGGAGATACTTTGGATTTTGGCAATATAAACGAGAGCAAAGTGTGGCCATTTGTGTTTAACAAGTGCTTAAATAAATCTCAAAGATGGGACTAGCTATCAACTGGTAATGTGTTCTGGAGTGCAAATGGGCAAACTTTTTGCACAACCAGATTCCCAACACTGATAATATAGACTTGATTGTCTTCTCACTTATACTGGTGTAATCCGGGAGTAACTCCACTGAAGTAAGTGCAATGCAAATCTGGTATGAATGAAGAATCAAGTCCTATGCCTTTATGACAGTGGGGAATTTGATAAAGTTATGTTTCTGTGTGCAAAAAGCTGCTGAAAATCAGGAATTGTTAGTACGGGGTCAGAGCCTCAGCTGGTGTAAATCAGTGCATCCCCATTGTCTTCAGTGAAGCTATGCTAATTTATACCAGCTGTGAATCTGGCCCATTATTTTGGGGCTTTTATTTTTACTGCATCCATGATAAACATGAACAGGTACAATATACATACATAGAAACCAAAGAACACCAAGTAAATCCACTAGATTATAGGAGTGAGAAGGAGTTGCATTCCGATGGATAACACTAATTCTATATGAATGCCATTTTTTTTTATTTTAACCATTTTTAATCTTTGTAACTTAGAATTGCAATGAATTAATTATTTGGCCATAGTATTATTCATATTACTTTTTGTAGTATTCTATTCCTATAAAAATTGTAATTACCTCTGCTTATTATTGATAACGTTATTTATACAGCAGCAGAGTTTTATAAGAGGTTTTACAGTACAAGAAATAGATAGATTCCCTGACATGGACTGATCCTGCAAATACTTGCTAGACTGAGCATAGTGTTTACTACCATGGGCAAATCCACTGAAGTCATGTAGCAAGCATTATGCTGCATAGTAAGTGAATGATTGGGCTAAGGCAAGAACAGTAGGGGATGGAGGAGAAGGAGTGAAAGACCAAGGAGAGGCAAATGTGTGTATCAAGAGGGCAACAAAGACAGGTACTACTAATCATACTAATAAAATTATTATTATATGTGACAGTGTTAAACATTCCTTGACAGAATGATTTTGCCCAGTGATTTTGGTGATTTGGAGACTATAATACAGTATATTCCTTCTTTTAATTAAAAAAAAAACGTAGCTCTGTTAAGTAAGTTGGGGAGGTTGGTGCTCATGAAAATAGTGGACAGAAAATGTGACTAAAGTAACACCTGGAGCAAGCAGATGCTATTAAAGCTTTATATCACATTTTCCCCCAATACACCTCAATTCTGACATGAATCAATCCTATTATTACAGTTAGTTTCTAGAGCACAAATTACCAAGTGTGCAAAACCATATACAAAATCCATCTTTCGGGTGAGTTGTAAAACCAACATCCTGAATAGCTCCTTAAAGATCCATACTCCATAGCCCTTGAATCACACAGGTATATAGGGAGCAGCCTGCGAGAGAACCCAGGGAACACCCACTCTAAGTAACATATTCCTTGTACGCAGCCCAAAAATCATACAGAAGGAGGATTTGTTAATGCTGCTGGAAGCAGCGTTAACTGTCCCTGTGTATTCGGCGTGCTCAGTGACCTGTCCAATGATGGCTAGCTAGGTCACTGAGCACAGATGCTGGCTCAGAGCCAATGGTTGCACTGCCCCCCAGCCAGCCAGGCTGCCACTGCTGGGTGTGAGTGCAGGAGAGCAGAAAGGAACATGGAGAGTGAGCCGCTCGGTCTTTGTGGGGGTGGGTCTAGGGATCCCGATTTTATATCTCAGGTCAGGCACTGCCCAGTGGCACATGTGCAGCACTAGAAGAGAAGCTGTATTGAAAACACAGCTCCCTTTCTCCGCAGACATTTTCAGTTGGTGTTTTCTGTTTATACCTTTCTCTATGGGAGAGGAACACAGTATCCATTGTTCATAAAGCACTTTGGAGATAAAGGGGGTTCTAGAACTGTTAGTTATTGTATTATCATTTGTAGAATGACAGGCTATGATCTGCACGAACGTCCACTAGTGACCAGGCTGAGCAAACCAAACTCATGTCACTGGTGACCCAAGGTATGATTCAAGCCAGCATCCCAGAAATGGAAGGCTAGTGCTTTTCAATACATTGTATCATTCTGCCCAAAATGAGAAGTCATTAATAACCATTACATATGTTTCAGTTACTGAAGAAGGCCACATGATGCAGTATGTTGCCCATAAGGCCGAACCAATAACCACTATTATTTTCAAACGTTGATTGATTTCTTTTTTTACTAAACTCTTACATTTTGTGCCTTGTATTGGACTAAAGAGGTTTTTAAGTTTGTTTTTAATTTCCAGGTCAGCTAACATAAAATCAATAATGGTCTGGTGCAGATTTTCTTCCTGAAATGAATGGAGAATGGGTGAAAGCAGCATTAACTCTCTCCAAATTTCACTCATAATGTGTGAACTTTCTAATTTTGGTTTTCTCCTCCTTCCCCTCCTCCCATTTTCTTTTGCAGCAGTAAATTGGGTAACAATTTGTTCCTCCTCATTGTTATACCTCTTCAGCACTGCACGTAGGAGTGGTCAATGCCAGAGCCTGCTCCCACTGAAATCAATGAGAGCTTTGCCAGTGAAGTCAATGGGAGCAGAAGCAGGCCCTCTTTACTGGAAATTTATTTATAGATCTTCTCAGTCAGGGCACAAACTTGCAATTCTTATTCATGCAGATAGTCCCTACTAGAGTGGTTAGTGCTGTTGACTTTAATAAGACTGTTTGAGTGAGGAAGGACTACTCTCAGGAGTAAGGGCTGCAGGTACTCATTTATAATAAGAATAGTGGACTATGATAGGACAAGTGGAAAGCTGAGTTCTGATCCTGGTGTACCACACAGCACTTAAGGCCCAGTCTTGCAACCTGTGAAGCACCTTCTGAAAATGACCAAGGCTCCCAATTCCTCCCCTTGAAGTCAATGGGAACTAAGGGCTCTAAGTCGCCATTTAGGCACATGCTTAGCTTTAAGCACTTGAGTAGTTACTGAAGGCAATGGGACTTAAGCACATGCTTAAGTGCATTGATGAACCAAGGCCTAAGCACTTCTTGAATCCAAATCCTCAGCACCTTACAGGTGCTATCTCTTTCTACCTAGTAAGTCTCCAGAAATCTCTTATTCTTAAAAAGTCATCAAATCTAAATGTGTGATTGACAGTTTAAAAAGCCACGCCAAACAAATATTTTCAATCATATCTGAAGAATAATTGGTTCCCCTTTTATTTGACCACTCTTTCCTTTTATTGGGGAAAAATGCAGCATGTGAGACAGTCCAACACCAAAAGAAAGCATCAGACAGTCCATGTGAGTGTTCAGCCTGAAGGATGAAGAATGATCTGATGGGCTTGTAAATGGCATTGTGCGGAAGCAGACTCCTTTGCTTTCCTAGGGCCTGATCTTGATGGATGCTGAGCACCCACAACTCATACCGGACAAATGCTCCCCTCAATTACACCAGTGACCATCCGGCATAATCGAAGGCAGAATTTGGCCAATTGAAGTAACTGGACTTTAAGGACACTTTGCACCTTGCAGGATTAAGTTCTATGCTACCTCCCCAAACTCACTGGGTCTGATTCTGCTCTCTCATGAACCAATTTTACAACAGTGCTACTCCATAGACTGCAGTTAGTGTGTATTATTTTTATTACATTAGTTCCCAGAGAACCTAAACAGGATCAGGACCCCATTGGTATGCCAGGCACTGTAGAAACATTCAGGTCCCTCCCCTAAAGAGATTACAGCCTAACCTGAATACAAGACCCAAGTGGGAGAACAAACAATGGAGAACATGAGGGAGGGAGAACTAGGGTAACAGTGATAGGGAGACATCGTCAAGGCCTGATCCTGCAAGCCCCACTCAGGTATCTCAAAAAGGGACTAACTGAAGTCAATGGGACTATTCGCCCATAAAGGCAACTCCGATAAGGCCTTAGAGGATCAAGACCTTAAGAGCTGCAGTAGGCAGACTGTGACACCTACTTTTTTTTTTAACATTTTTGCTCAACCTCACTATAGGCTGCACTTCTCATGGAGGCAGAACTCCCACTGAAAAAAAAAAAGTTTGCCTATATCAGGAATGCGTCAGGATTGGGCCCTTTATTTGTAACTTCTATTGTGAATGATTTCTAAACAGACTACAGCATCACATCCAATCTAAAAGACAAAGGTCTAATGCCAAGGGGAAGAATCCTGCACTCCTTTCTCAGGCAAATTGTCCCTGGCTTTGAGTTGGGCCTTATGTGATATTTCTTTAAGCCATCTTGAAAAGATTCTACTTGCCTGCTCACCTGGCATGAATCATATTTTTTGGAACAGGAGGGGAAAATATCACTTTTTTTCATTAGCATCAATCATGGTAAAGGATGGGTGGGTAGATATTGTGCATGGATTATGGAGCATTAAAGGAAATTTTTGCAAGGTTGATTTACATTAACCTCAGTGCATGCAGTTTACTATCTTGCATAAAATATATTCTTGTCTTAAGTAACTATTAAATGCATTGAAAATTTGATAAAAACAAACCTTGAGCGTTGACAATCAAGACTTCTCTTCCATGACCTGCTAATCTTGCCATGGTAAAGACATGAAACATCCTTCAGCAGTGCAACAGAAGTATGCAAAAAAATAGTAAGTTCTTTGCAACAGAAATGATAATGTAGCGCTTTGATTTGAAGTAACGAATCAACTTCATTTCAGTGTTCACTAAGGTAGCTGCACAGTGCCATGTCATCAAAATGAAGATGCTCTGTCATTGTCATTCAGGAAGATTGAAACTGTAAAATCCATAACATTATGACGGTTTTGCTTTGAAATAACAGAAAAAGAAAACATTTTGATGAAAGATGGTTCTTTCCTCCTCAGTCCAAGACATAAGCCACATGATGGTTATTTAAGTTGCACTCTGTGCCATGTCAGACTCTACGTGCCATCCGTTTTTGAAATATGATCATTAAAAACAGCGAGCCATTTATACAAATGGCCTGGGTACGCAATGTGACTGATTCGTGTGCTAAAGAAATCTGGAGTGTAAATCAAAAAAGCTTTGCAGATACTGCACACATGATTAGCTTTCAAGTTGTTTCCTCCAGTTCCCATTGTTTTTGATCTGTTGTGCACTTGGATAAAAACTAGTAACAGCAGACAATAGCCTATAAAAAAATCTCAAAATTATACCAGCGGTAGAAAAACAAACAAACAAAAAGCTGCACAATTTTTTTCTGGGATATAAAGCACAGGGCTGAATTATTAGAAATTCTGAAACAGTAAGATTGTTAATAAAAGTACTTATAAAGAAATATATCTACAATATTTAATAATTTAAGGCTCACAAAAAACTAACATTTTCTCAACAACAAAACAAAAGTTTTCTGCTATAGGGTTAAAAGCACCAAATTCACTTCACATACTAGATAACCAGATCTGTACTGATCACAAGGGAGAAATCTGAAAGTGTTTCTTAGCTAATGTTTCTAGTGCTTTAATGAAGTCATGTTTCACAGGAAAATAAATACCCCATTCATTCTTAAATACAATTACACATATATAAAATATATTGGAATAATTTCAGTTTGAAACTACAGTACAAAAAAAATCCATTCATCCTCCATACACAACCCCCCTCCCAATCTTTTAATACTAAACTTTGAGCAAGTGAATTAGTTACAAATGACCCCTTTAAAATCACAGTTTGCTAAAGTAAGTGTCTACAAATAACACCAGTTTGCACTGCAATAATTTACCAGCTCCTGCATCATGGAGTGTAGCTTATTCTTAGTCTATTTTAAAAATAGGTGACCCTTTGTGTCTGGAAAAAAGAACATAAAAACATGTACTCCTGGAGATCTGTTCAATTATAAAATATAGGCTGACTTAAAATACTGTCTAAGTGATACAAAAAATTATATATATATACATATATATAATTTCCAACATCAGCAAATCCTGCTGTACCTCAGAACCCAAATTCATTCCCTTCCTTACAGGTCTGTTTCCCTATTGGTGTCCAGACAGAGTGCATAGAGGGATTTTCTAAGATCTAGGTTGCTTTTAGCTTTGATATTGGTTTTCTCTAAGGATCCAGTGCCATTGTTGATCCCCTCACTGTTTTCCAAGTGCACAACAGATTTGTTCAGAGAGTTTTTACTGTGACTTCTCTTCAGCTCCCCCCCAGCTGAGCTGCCCTGAGCGCTGCTGGGCTCCTCCTTGAGAATAGCCTGCTCTTCGTTGTCAGTTCCTCGGTGGTAGAAGTAGTTGAAGTTGGACACGATGACAGGTACGGGCAGGGCTATGGTCAGCACGCCAGCGATAGCACACAAGGAGCCCACGATCTTGCCCCCTACGGTGACAGGCCTCATATCCCCATAGCCCACCGTCGTCATGGTCACCACTGCCCACCAGAAAGCGTCGGGGATGCTGGAGAAATGGGAGTCTGGGTCGTCCGCCTCGGCAAAGTACACGGCGCTGGAGAAGAGGATCACCCCGATGAAAAGGAAGAAGATGAGGAGCCCCAGCTCCCGCATGCTGGCTTTCAAAGTCTGCCCCAGGATCTGCAGCCCCTTGGAGTGTCTGGAGAGCTTGAAGATCCTGAAGACCCTGACCAGGCGGATGACCCTGAGGATGGCCAGGGACATGGCTTGCTGCTGGCCCCCGTTGTTGTTGCTGGCGGTGCTGGGGGTCCCGGGCTCCTGTTGCTCCTGAGCCAGCTCGGTGCCCAGGGTGATGAAGTAAGGGATGATGGCCACTATGTCGATGATGTTCATGATGTTCCTGGAGAACTCGGGCTTGCTGGGGCAGGCGAAGAAGCGCACCAGCAGCTCGAAGGTGAACCAAATCACGCAGGTGGTCTCGATGATGAAGAAGGGGTCGGACAGGGTGCTGGGAGGCTGCATCGGGGGGGCCTCCCCGGCGGTGCCGTTCAGGGCTGCCCCGTGCGGGGGCAGAGGGGCCGGCAGCTCCCTCTCGTCCCGGAACTCGGGCAGGGTCTCCAGGCAGAAGGTGATGATGGAGATGAGGATCACCAGCACCGAGACGATGGCGATGCCCCGGGCGGAGCTGGAGCTCTCCGGGTACTCGAAGATGAGCCACACCTGGCGCTGGAACTCGTTGCGGGGCAGGGGCTTCTCCTCCTCCTTGATGAAGCCCTCGTCCTCCCGGAACCGCTCCATGGCCTCCTCGCCCAGCTGGTAGAAGCGGATCTCGTCGGCGAAGACGTCGATGGAGACGTTGACCGGCCGGCGCAGCTTGCCCCCGGACTGGTAGAAGTAGAGGATCCCGTCGAAGCTGGGCCGGTTGCGATCGAAGAAGTACTCGTTGCGCAGCGGGTCGAAGTACCGCATGCGCTTGTCCGGGTCGCCCAGCAGCGTGTCCGGGAACTGGTTGAGGGTGCCCAGCTGCGTCTCGAAGCGCAGCCCGGAGATGTTGATCAGCACCCGCTGGTGGTGCAGGGCGCGCTGGTTCTCCTCCTCCTCCTCGGCCGCCGCGGCCATGGCCATGCCCAAGCGGTGCCCGCCTTCCTCCGGCAGTACCATCGCCTCCTCCTCGCCCCCTCCCGGGTAGGGGCGCGGCGGCTGGGGAGGAGCAGGCGGCGGCGAGGCGCCCCGGGGAGCGGGCACCCTCCGGCTGGTGCTGCCGGTGCTGTCGCTCCTGTTTCTGCAGCCGCCGCTGCCCGCCCGGGGCTGCTCCTGCTCCGGGGCGCCGCTGCAGTCGTTCAGCCAAGCAGGGGCGGCGGCGGAGTTGGGGATGTGGAGCAGGTCCCCCCGCCGCCGCGCCCGGCCGCCTCCAGCATCCTCGCCCCCTCCCCCGATGGCCGTGGCGCCTCCGTTCTCCAAAGTCACCAGCGCGATCTCCATGGGCAGCGGCGGGAGGGAGGCGCGGGGCAGGCGGCGGGCATGCTGCGCTCCCCTCCCTCCGAGCCGGCCACCTCCGGGCTGCCCCCGGCCGCCGCCTCCGGAGCGCTAGTGCGCCGCGAAAGGCAGCCCAGCCGAGCCCCAGGGAACCGCGCGGGGACCCGGATATGAACGAGCGAGCATTAGGCTTGACGTCAAAGAGGATCCCTTCTTCCCCGCGCCCCCCAATGCAAACAACCAGCAGCCTCCCCGGTTACCAGGCTACAGCATCCCTGCCTGGCAAACACGGCCCGCCCCGGCCAGCCGCCCTGCCCCTCGCCCAGCCCTGCCCCTCGCGGCGGCGGCCCCCGGGGGACAAGGGGATGTTCCCGTGCCGTGCACATTCCTCCCTGGAGTGGTAACTGCCCGGGAGTCAGGGGAGCTGAGCGGGGAGAAGGGCACTACAGGTAGTTGACTTCGCCGTGGAAATTCTCCCCCTCGGATCTCAGTCACTCTGAAGCAGATCCAGGGGAATCAGTGGATCTACTCCGGGTTCACACTGCTTTCACTGGGATCTGAATCTGGTCCATGGGGGGTGGGGAAGGGTTCTCCATGGAGAAATGGCAGGGAAGAAGAAGTGCAAATATGACAAAACAGGGAACCATTCCCGAGCTCCTTACTCGGCAAAGTTCCCACTAGGATCCATGGGGCAGCGATCGCAGTGGGCTTTAATGAGACTATAACCATCCAGCTCAGACCCAGAGAAAGTCTCCTTTCAGTTATAGATCCATTGATGCCAGTGCGTGTAACGGGAGAAATGGGTTGATGAGAGAAGGGTCAGCTAGACAGGACCCAGAACCGCTGTAATAATGTGATGCAAGGAAGGACATGAAAAATTGTATCTCGCATCAAAAGGGGGTATTTTCCCTTTGTGGGGTACATGAGCGATTGAAGTTATACTATTAAGCCTGTCCTACAGTGAATGTATAGACATCGCCCCCACTCCAAAACACACACAAGCTCCCTCTCTCACACACATGCCTGCACACACAACCAGTTCAGGCTGAAACAAAGGATTATACTGCCTGTCCCCATTCATGGATTATTCGTTAAAAGGATTTTATACAGAGAGGTCTGTAAAGTCTCTCCGGCTACAAAACCCCATTTACACATAATGAAAATCATAATCAGAACACACTTTGGGGATTCTTTTGGTCTTTCGATTTTTTTCCAAGTTCAGACAGAACAAAGAAATGGGGTGCTGGAGCCTACCCTGCGTTTGCTTAGCCTGCAGAAGACATGAGTTGATATCTGTTTCAAAGCCCTCCAAAGGAGAAAAAATATTTTCATCCGAATAAATTTCTATTTAGGATTTCAGCATGTCAACACCATTGATCATGTTTTCCATTGACATACGTTCTTAATCCACATCAAAACTTTGTAAATGTCAATAGATGCAAATTTATTAGATAAAACGGATTGAATCTGTTTTCTACCTTATCACACTGAGTGGAATCAATGCTAAGATATTATTTGTTTGCCATCTTCAGTACATCTCCTCAATTTCTATATGGGATTATAATAAATATGTATAAGAACATGGTAATATTCAGTATTTTACAACATGTTGTACCTATTTTTTAACTGTTGTGGATTTCTGGGTTTCTGAAATAATCAGGAGTAAAATATTTAATATTAAAGTGGAAAACCATTTTCCTTCCTCTGCTATGCACCACTGCAGGAACATTATTCATTACTGCATCCTTTTGTTATATTCATGTGGCTGTATAATGATGTGCCTCGTTTCACGGGGATTAATTCATTTCCACTTAATGTAAAATGTTATCTCTGTACACAACATATGCCCACACATATTAACCATTCCTGAAATAGAAAAAAACATAATTATATTAAATGGTTGTCATTAGTGGTTATTTCCCGTTGACACGGTCCTGTTCTATAATTTGCCTCCCAGAGCTAACACAATATCAGTGACATGTAAGGCTATGCAGCTATAACCTAGGGTCCAATTCTGTGAACACGAGTGACTTTACTCACGTGAGCAGTCCCCATTGAATCCAATAGGACTACCGGCCCAGGAGCAAAATTGTGTGTGTATTTGCAACATGGGGCCCTTATTTTGCAACACCAATTATTTAGATAATAATTCAAACCTGCAAAATGTATTGTAATACCTTCTGGGATATTATTTATTACTGTGTTTGCCATCAAACAGACCTGCAAATAGCACCCAATTGGTAGCAAAGATACCTGACTCTAGCCTCCCTCCAAGAGAATAATAATCCCATTTCAAAAGGATATATCACCAGAAGTTAGCCCAGACCTCTCCGAGTCAGTCCCAGTGCTACTATCGAATCACAGGAGAGGAAAGAAATCTCCACTGTTTCCACTTGGGTGCCATGGAGCTAGCAGGCATACTCCAGAAAAGAGCTCTGGTATCTGGTCATCACTGTATACACTTTCTACACCCACTCATGAACCTCTCCCCTTCAAAAACTCACTCATACATACCCACAGACACACATCCCTGCTCACATTCACCCACTGCTACACCCATCCACAGATACATATAAGTTTCCCAAACACACACTGGATTACCTGTATACACCCACCCATACCCAGACGCATCCACCCATGTATGCTCCCATGCATGTACTGTATTTACATGAACACATAAACCCATTACACCTCTGCACTTACCCACTCACATAGGTGTGAACCTCCTCACAGAAATGCCACACACACATCCTATCCTCTTTACACAGTTCTCCCACATTGCACCCACAGTAATCCATCCATGGCATTAGGTACACCTTGACAAATATCCCATACATACCAACCTTCACCCTTTCATACACATACAGATCCACACTCATGCATATTCTTGAAGCATCCACCTATACTCACCCCCAGAAACACCCTCTGCAATTCTTCCCCTCCCCCCCCACCCCACTTAACATACACAGTGCAGTAATACTGTGGAGATCACAGCCTTTCCTGGCACAGCATCTAGGGGTTGATGCTACTGCCTCTTTTGGGGAGCCGGGGGAGGAGAGAGTGGGGGAAGGACAGGCAGGTTTCTGCCTCCCAGAGTGTTCTGTCCTAGCCCCAATCAGGGGTGAGAGGGAGCGCACTCTGTGACACACTGTACTAGCATTTATCTGATGACCGTAGGAGTTTCTGCAGAATTTAAGCTTTCATTTGAAACAAAGTTCTAGCCCTCACAGTTGTGAAGGTAACCTTCTGAAGGTGAACCAATGCAGTGCTGTTTTCCTGCTTTTGGAGGCAAATGGGAATTATAGCACTAAAAGAGAGATAAGCTGTCTTCATTTAGCTCAGGTAGGGTGTTAACTATGAAACCTAACGAAGGAAATTAAAATGACAACATCATTACCTCTTGCCCTGCTGATCATTTTAGCAGAAACATCCGACTTCTTTGGGATTGTGGGCAATGTTTGGGTAGAATACAACTATTTCTCTCTCCCCCTCCCCCCACCAGCCTCCCAGTTTAACCATCCTGGGAACCCTCACGTCCTTGTACCATTGAGTCTGGGTCCCCTTCCTCTATACAGGGCAGGTTTTCAGGATGTTTTATGTGAGGGGGGCATGATGAACAAGCAAGGAGGTGACTGGAAGCAGGGAGCAGCTCTTGTTCAGGACCCCCACATTTCTCAGTGTGTGGCTGAATGCTTTCTTGAAGGGTAGTAGTGTCTATGGAAACCCCAGGCAGAGGGCATTGGATAGGGAGGGAGGCATGGAAAATAGGCTGACTTGTAGATAGAGTAGTAGTGCTGCCAATATTTTAACAAGGGGCTTTCTCAGAAATGTTCCACTTCACTCAGTGATACATGTGACATTCCTTGGATAACATAACCCCAACCACACTCGCATCCATACCAAAACATTCCATTCCTTCCAGCTCCATCCATGCGTCAAAGGAATCAACACTTCCACTCTCAGTTTGTCATACTTCCTGCCTCAGAGAGGTGCTTCTACATAGCTCTCTTACCTGTTCCTCACAGCAGGAGCAGGTGGATTGGCTTGTGGCCTGGGTAACAAACCTCCTCTGGTGGTTGGTTGGCTGGTAAATGGGATTCCTCTGGTTCTTTAGGTGGGCAGGCCCCTTCTGACTGCTGCTGGTTTCCCCTGGCCAGGGGGATGCACAGGGAAGGGCAGCTTCTTTCTCTTTGCTAGGAGCAGAGGGAAATGCCTCCCTTTTCCTGGTTTCAAAGAGTGCTACTCCCCTGGAGCGCTCCCTCCCACTGGCTTGTGAGATGAGGCCTTCCCAGGGCGGAGAATCTGAAGTGTGGACAGGAAGAGGAGCTAGTGCCTGGCTGAGGCTCCCATCCTTTTCCACCAGTGCCTTGGAAAGGCCTTCCCGTAGCAACAGTGCCTGAGAAAGAAAAAAAGGTATCCCAGCTGTGATACCTCAATCTCCTCTCTAAAGGCAGGCCTGTACCCAACCCATTGTCTCCCTATACTCTTGCATACATCCCTCTGCCATCTCCCTCCCAGGCACAGATAAATAATATAATCATACATAGATTTACCATTGAACCTCTATTTTGAAAGGTCTAGATTCTTCTAAAATACAGAGAATTGCACAATGTTCCATGGAAGGATCCCCCACCCCAACCATCCATCTTTACTTGTTTTTCAGTCAGTCCAGAGTCTCCACCCTGGCCACATTCTCCATTGTGGTAGACATGGGGATGGGAAGCATGTACTAGTTTCACAGGTCGTGCCACCTAGAGCTGGGCAAAATCTTTCAGCCAAAGCCTTTTTCAGTGAAAAAAGCATATCTGACCATACCAAAACACTGAGCGACGTATCAGCTTCACCAATGTGTTTGTGTCTAAAACTGATTTTGTTTCAAGTCAGTACATTTTGTTTTGATATTTTCTCATCGAAAGATGTCAATATTTTGATGCAAAACAACTTTTTGTTTAGAAATTCCCTTCCATTTTATTTTTTTTTAATTAAAAACCTTTAAAAAATTCTTGACATCTAAATGAAATGTTTGTTATCCCAAACAATTTTTTACAACTTTTATTTACTGATAGTTTTGAAAAAAAAATGTTTGCAGACCAACCCAAAACATTTTTTTTTAATTTTTCAGAATTGCCTATGAACCAACCCCCCCCCCCCCCCAACCACCAGCCTTTTGCACAGCTCAAGTGCCCCCTGCCCAGCCCCACACTCTGGACACATACACAAATAATTTTGTTTTCTTGGCTATGAATCATCGTGGGGAGACTAGCTGTTTCCAGTTTCATTTACTTGTGTGCCCATGTGCTCTTCCCCTTGATGCATCCCATCCTTACTAGTGCTGCAAAGAAATACACATGACACTGAGCTGTAACTAGCCCTGCTGAGCTCTCTCTTGATGTTGATAAGCTTTTACCATTGACCTCAGATGGTGTAGGGGCTGGAGTGGGAGAATGGGCCTCCATTGGTAGGTAGAGTGGGGGGCAGGGTCAGCTGCAGAAGTGAGGATCTACTATACCTTCCCCCTTGTTTCCTCTCCATTCATGCCATAGCTGACGTATAAATAACATGTCCCTCCTGGGTAAGGAAGCCATTTGAAGCAGAGAAGCTGCTGAAGGGGTTAAAGGCAAATCCATGCCCTCCCTTTGTTAATCCTCCAGCAGCTTGATCCTGTGCTGTGATGATTCAGGCCACAGAGAGAGAGAGAGAGAGTTTCTGCAAACTGCCATAGTCCCTGAGGGAGACCCCTATGCGACTCTTATTTCCTGTTCAGGAGGATTAAGTACAAGGCCATTGACAAATCACAGTAAACATCTGTATTTGAGCACTCTCTCCATCAAGGCCTAATCCACAAAGAAATTCATTAATGAATTCAAGACATTCACACTGTTCTATCTATAGTGTCTGGCTGATCCATTTTAATGTAAGCTGTGCAGATGTGTATTTCTGCACCACTGATTTTTTATTTATTTCATGTGACAATCTACTAAGTTACCCTCTTCGTCCAATGAGATGCAGAAAACTGCTATGTAGATTCATCCCTTTGCTTTTGGACTGTACATTGCATCACATACATTGATAATAGCTGAAAAGCTCTGAGAATTATAACAAAGCCAGCTGGTGTTCCTATCCTTTATATTTCCGTTCTTTAGCACCTTACCATCATCTATTATAGTATATGGAAAAGATTTAAAATCAAAATTTATTTTATTTTCTGTATTTTGCTTTGATTAAGATTATAATTCCTCAGGGATATTTTCTTTCTTAAAAAGAACAAATTTGTTAGTCTCTAAGGTGCCACAAGTACTCCTGTTCTTTTTGCGGATACAGACTAACACGGCTGCTACTCTGAAACCTTTCTTTCTTAAACTGAACATTAGGCTAATGTTCTGGTTAATTTGGTACATTATGGCCAAAATGTCTAAACTTGAACATTTTTTAGGCACACAGAAAAAAAGCAGCTTGATTTTTCAGAAGTCCTAAGACCCACATCTCCCCTTGACTTGAAGAGCAGCAGTGAGTGCCCAGAACTTCTGGAAATCAGGCCACTTACATACACTTATATAGTGATTTTTATCCAGAGAGCTCAAGGTACATATGAAGGAAGACCTAATGAGCCCCATTTTACAAAGGGGAAAACGGAGGTACACAGATATGAAGTGATTTGTCCAATATCACACAAGAATTCAGCAGCAGAGCTGGCAATAGAATGCAGATTTCCTGATCCAGTGTCTTACGCACTGGCCCACCCTGCCTCTTAAAACAAAACAAAAAAGAAATAGAAAAAATTTAAAATCAGGCCATCTATTAGACTAGAGTGGTGCTTCTAGGTACTATCTTGTGTATAGGCCATATTTCAATATCATCCTGCTCCCACTGAAGTCTATGGGAGCTTTGTCACTGATTTTAGAAAAAGCAGGATTGGGCCCAGGGACTATTACAAATCCGGCTGTTACCGAGTATTTTCCAATCCACTCTCAAAGCTTTGGCCTCCACCAGAGAGCATGAATCATTCCGACTTGCACACACGTGCCTGATTTTTTTAATCTCCATCCTTTTGCTACTTACAGTATATTACTGTGATGTAATCTTTAACTCTAGGGACATGACATTAAAGGGAAATTCACATTTTTTTGCTTTTTTTTTTCTAAAGAAAAATTGCCAGAAGAATAAACCTCTACTGTCAAGTTTCAGCTGTTGCCACGTGACAGAATGCCCAACTCTGATAATAACAACTTTGATCACCCAGTTTAAATTTAAAAAGTTGAGTACTGCAAATAAGGAGTTAATGATCACTAATTTAGTCCTAAATGGAGCCCAGGATCTGGTCCAAGAGGTGAATATAGCTGGACCGCTTGGTAATAGTGACCATAATATAATTAAATTTAACATCCTTGTGGTGGGGAAAACATCCCAACATGGCAACATTTAATTTCAGAATGGAGAACTACATAAAAATGAGGAAGTTAGTTAAACAGAAATTAAAAGGTATAGCATCAAAAGCTGCATGGAAACTTTTTAAAGACACCATAATAGAGGCTCAACTTAAATGTATACCCAAAATTAAAAAAACATAGTAAGAGAACCAAAAAGTGCCAGCATGGCTAAACACCAAAGTATAAGAAGCAGTGAGAGGCAAAAATGTACCCTATAAAAAGTGGAAGTTAAATCCTAGTAAGCAAAATAGACAGGAGCATAAACTCTGGCAAGTGAAGTGTAAAATATAATTAGGAAGGCCAAAAAATAATGTGAAGAACAGCTAGCCAAAGACTCAAAAAGTAATAGCAAAAAAAAGTTAAGTACATCAGAAGCAGGAAGTCTGCGAAACAACAAGTGGGGCCACTGGACTATTGAGATGCTAAAGAAGCACTCAAGGATGATAAAGCCATTGCAGAGAAACTAAATTAATTTTTTGCATCAATCAGTCTTCACGGCTGAGGATGTGAGGGAGATTCCCAAACCTGAGACATTCTTTTTAGGTAACAAATCTGAGGAACTGTCCCAGATTGAGGTGTCATTAGAGGAGGTTTTGGAATAAATTGATAAATTAAACAGTAATAAGTCACCAGGACCAGTTGGTATTCACTCAAAAGTTCTGAAGGAACTCAAATGTGAAATTGCAGAACTACTAACTGTGGTTTGTAAGCTATCATTTAAATCAGCTTCTGTACCAAATGACTGGAGGATAGCTAATGTGATGCCAATTCTTAAAAAGGGCCCCAGAGGTGATCCTGGCAATTATAGGCCGGTAAGCCTGACTTCAGTACTGGGCAAACAGGTAAAAACTATAGTAAAGAACAGAATTGTCAGACACATAGATTAACATAATTTGTTGGGGAAGAGTCAACATGTTTTTTGTAAAGGGAAATCACCAGTCTACTAGAATTCTTTGAGGGAGTCAACAAGCATTTGGACAAGGGGGATCCAGTGGATATAGTGTACTTAGATTTTCAGAAAGCCTTTGAGAAGATCCCTCACAAAGGCTCTTAAGCAAAGTAAGCTGTCATGGGATAAGAGAGAAGGTCCTCTCATGGACTGGTAATTGGTTAAAAGATAGGAAACAAAGGATAGGAATAAATGGTCAGTTTTCAGAATGGAGAGAGGTAAATAGTGGGGTCCCCCAGGGGTCTGTACTGGGGCCAGTACTATTCAACATATTCATAAATGATCTGGAAAAAGGGATAAACAGTGAGATTTGCAGATTATACAAAATTACTCAAGATAATTAAGGCCAAAACAAACTACGAAGAGCTACAAGAGGATCTCATAAAACTGGGTGACTGGATTACAAAATGGCAGATGAAATTCAATTTTGATAAATGCAAAGTAATGCACATTGGCAAACATAATCCCAAGTCTACAAATAAAATGATGGGGTCTAAATTAGCTGTGACCACTCAAAAAAGAGATCTTGGAGTCATTGTGGACAGTTCTCTGAAAACATCCACTCAATGTGCAGGGGCAGTCAAGTTGTACCCGCTTATTATTAATTATTATTACTATTACTGTACTATTATTATCATTATTATTATTATTATTATTATTATCTGACCATAGCACCTAGTATATCAGGGATGTATTTGCTCTAGCATTGATATGGGTATATCAGAAATCTGATTAGAAAACTCTAATTTCAGAAATCTGTGATTCAGCAATGACTAATCATCCTTAGGCAAAAACTCTCTATACAAGTTTTCGGGAGAGGGATAGCTCAGTGGTTCGAGCATTGGCCTCCTAAACCCCAGGTTGTGAGCTCAGTTCTTGAGGGGGCCACTTAAGGATCTGGGGCAAAATCAGTACTTTGTCCTGCTAGTGAAGGCAGGGGGCTGGACTCCATGACCTTTCAGGGTCCCTTCCAGTTCTATGAGATAGGTATATCTCCATAAACCAAAAAAACCCCAAGAAAATTGGAATGCAGTAAATTCAGGTTTGTCATTTATGGGCTATGGATAGGATTTCCAAAGGTGTTTAACTTCCATTTAAATTACTTTCAGTTAAGCACCTAGATGCTTTGAAAATCCCACTAGACACTAGCTGCATCTTTAAGTGCTTAAATATCTTTGGAAATGAAACTGTCCCTAAGTGACTTAGGAGCACTAAAGAGCCATGCAGGCTTTTTTAGAAAATCCCACCCACATGTCACAGCTGATGTACAGCAACATTGACTTTCAATGGATCTGTGCCAATTTATACAAACCCAGGATCGAGCCTTATATGGGATTTTATGTAACAGTACGATTTAATAGTGTAGGTGGTTATCAATGATAGGCCTTGGCTACACTTGCGAGTTACAGCGCAATAAAGCCGCCCACAGTGCTGTACCTCACTCCCCGTCCACACTGGCAAGGCACGTACAGCGCTGTATCTCCCTGGCTACAGCGCTGCAGGTACTCCACCTCCCCGAGAGGAATAAGAGATGCAGCGTAGTGACTACAACTCCCGGGTGTCAGTGTGAATGAGGAGTTAGCTTGCTGCACTGTGATAATCCCCTTATCAAGTGGCCACTCTTCTCATTGTTGTGATCGGCTCCAGGCAAGGCCACCCAGGGGGTGGGCAAGTGGGGCAATTTGCCCCAGGCCCCGGGCCCCGCAGGGGCCCCACAAGCCCTGGCCCGGCGGCGGTCCGGGTCTTCGGCGGCATTTCGGCAGCGGGGGGCCCTTCAGTGCTGCCAAAGACGTGGAGCGACTGAAGGGCCCCCCGCCGCCGAAATGCCGCCAAAGACCCAGACCGCCGCCGGTGAGTACAAGCACCGCAGCTCCCCCGCTTTGCCCCAGGCCCCCTGAATCCTCTGGGCGGCCCTGGCTCCAGGAATGCGGAAGTGCCGTTTCAAAGCTCCGTACCACAGAGAAAAAGCAAACATTTTGCTGTTTGCTTTGAGTGAGTGAATGAGAAGCAGGGGGGACAGAACTTGCAAGGCAGCGCTGACACACTCTCAGCACCCCAAAAACCACTCTCTCTCCCCCCACACTCCCTGTCACCCCCCACCCCCTTTTGAAAAGCACATTGCAGCCACATGAATGCTGGGATAGCTGCCCATAATGCACCGCTCCCAATGTCGCTGCAAACGCTGCAAATGTGGCCACGCCAGTGCGCTATCAGCTGTCAGTGTGGACAGACTGCAGCACTTTCCCTACTCAGCTATACGAAGGCGGGTTTAACTCACAGCGCTGTACAGCTGCAAGTGTAGCCATACCCTTAGTCTAAATCTCTTCCACTTCTGAGTGGAAAAATAAGTAATGGTAATAATAATCAGTAACAACAATTATAAATGGGAAAAGTGCTTGCTCTAAGAACTGAGCAATGCCCAGTGGGCTTCATTGCTAAAAAGTAGGGGTGTTGATTAATAGCAGTTAACTCACGCGATTAACTCAAAAAAATTAATCACGATTAAAAAAATAATCGCAATTAATCACAGTTTTAATCACACTATTAAACAATAGAATACCAATGGAAATGTATTAAATATTTTGGATGGTTTTCTACATTTATATATATATATATATATATATATATATATTATTCTGTGTTGTAATTGAAATCAAAGTGTATATTATTTTTTATTACATTTGATTATATTTGCACTGTAAAAATGATAAACAAAAGAAATGGTATTTTTCAATTCACCTCATACAAGTCTGTAGTGCAATCTCTTTGTCATGAAAGTGCAACTTACTGATATAGATTTTTTTGTTACATAAGCACTCAAAAACAAAATAATGTAAAACTTCAGAGCCTACAAGTCCACTCAGTCCTCCTTGTTCAGCCAATCGCTAAGACAAACAAGTTTGTTTACATTTACAGGAGATAATGCTGGACTTTTCCTATTTACAGTGTCACCAGAAAGTGATAACAGGCATTTGTATGGCACTTTTGTAGCTGACATTGCAAGGTATTTACGTGCCAGATATGCTAAACATTTGTATGCCCCTTCATGGTTCAGCCACCATTCCAGACGACATGCTTCCATGCTGATGATGCTTGTTAAAAAAATAATGTGTTAATTAAATTTGTGATTGAACTCCTTGGGGGAGAATTGTATGTCCCCTGCTCTGTTTTACCCACATTCTGCCATATATTTCATGTTATAGCAGTCTCAGATGATGACTCAGCACACGTTGTTCGTTTTAAGAACACTTTCACTGCAGATTTCACAAAACACAGAGAAGGTACCAATGTGAGATTTCTAAAGATAGCTACAGCACTCGACCCAAGGTTTAAGAATCTGAAGTGCTTTCCAAAATCTGAGAGGGACGAGGTGTGAAGCATAGAATCATAGGACTGGAAGGGACCTTGAGAGGTCATCTAGTGCAGTCCCCGGCCTCATGGCAGGACTAAGTATTATCTAGAGCATTCCAGACAGGTGTTTGTCTAACCTGCTCTTAAAAATCTCCAGTGATGGAGATTTCACAACCTCCCTAGGCAGTTTATTCCATTGCTTAACCACCTGACAGTTAAGAAGTTTTTCCTAATGTCCAACCTAAATTATAGTAAAGAACAGAATTGTCAGACACGTAGATTAACATAATTTGTTGGGGAAGAGTCAACATGTTTTTTGTTTTCTACTAGAATTCTTTGAGGGGGTCAACACGCATGTGGATAAGGGGGATCCAGTGGATATAGTGTACTTAGATTTTCAGAAAGCCTTTGACAAGGTCCCTCACAAAAGCTCTTAAGCAAAGTAAGATTGCTGCAATTTAAGCCCATTGCTTCTTGTCCTACCCTAAGAGGTTCAGAAGAACAATTTTTCTCCCTCCTCCTTGTAACAATCTTTTATGTACTTGAAAACTCTTATCATGTCCCCTTCTCTTTTCCAGACTAAACAAACCCAATTTTCTCAATCTTCCCTCATAGGTCATGTTTTCTAGAACTTTTATCATTTTTGTTGCTCTTCTCTGGATTTTCTCCAATTTGTCCATATCCTTCCTGAAATGTGGCACCCAGAACTGGACACAATACTCCAGTTGAGGTCTTATCAGCGCTGAGCAGAGTGGAAGAATTACTTCTTGTGTCTTGCTTACAACACTCCTGCTAATATATCCCAGAATGATGTTCGCTTTTTTGGCAACAGCATTACACTGTTGACTCATATTTAGCTTGTGGTCCACTATGACCCCCAGATTCCTTTCCGCAGTACTCCTTGCTAGGCAGTCATTTCCCATTTTGTATGTGTGCAACTGATTGTTCCTTCCTAAATGGAGTACTTTGCATTTGTCCTTATTGAATTTCATCCTGTTTATTTCAGACCATTTCTCCAGTTTGTCCAGACCACTTTGAATTTTAATCCAAAGCACTTGCAACTCCTCCCAGCATGCTTTCAGAAGTCTTAAAAGAGCAACACTCTGATGCGGAAACCAAACCACCAAAAAAGAAAATCAACTTTCTGCTGGTGGAATCTGACTCCGATGATGAAAATGTAGATGCATTGGTCCGCACTGCTCTGGATTATTATCGAGCAGAACCCATCATCACCATGGACGCATGTCCCCTAGAATGGTGGTTGAAGCATGAGGGACATATGAATCTTTAGCGCATCTGGCATGTAAATATCTTGCAACGTCGTCTAGAACAGTGCCATAAGAATGCCTGTTCTCACCTTCAGGTGATATTGTAAACAAGAAGCAGGCAGCATTGTATCTTGAAAAAATAAACAAACTTGTTTGTCTGACTGATTGGCTGAACAAGAAATAGGACTGAGTGAACTTTACATTGTTTTATTTTTGAATGCAGTTATTTTGTACACAAGTTTACATTTTTCAGTTAAACTTTCATGATAAAGAGATTATACTACAGTACTTGTATTAGGTGAATTGAAAATTACTATTTCTTTTGTTATTTTACAGTGCAAATATTTGTAATAAAAATAAATATAAAGTGAGCACTGTATACTATATATTCTGTGTTGTAATTGAAATCTATATATTTGAAAAAATATTTAAATAAATGGTATTTAATAATAATTATATTATTGTTTAACAGTGTGATTAATCATGCGATTAATCATGATTCATTTTTTAATCGCTTAGCAGCCCTACTAAAAAGTTATTTCTTTAGTGTTACAACAATAATCAAAAGATAAATACATGCAAGGCAGAAAATGGTATGTTAATACATTTTCCTTCATCACATTAATTTCTTACTTAGGATGAATGTTAGTGCTGGGTTGACAGCTCTGGAGACCGATGCCCTTTGTTGAGCCAGAGAGCAGGTGCAGCAGCAGAGCAAGTTTCTTGTGGTGAGTACCTGATTCTCCTCTCTCTTATATTGATGTAAACTGAAGTCAGTGGGGTTACACGCTTGTGAAAGAGAGAGCAGGATGAAGTTCACTCTCTGTTCGTGTGCTCCGGATATGGCGGGATAGAATATGGAGATAGAATATGTGCTCCCTCATATGGAGGGATGACAAGCTAATACATTCTCGAATCCCAGTGAGTTCCTGGCCTCTGCTGTTACTCGTAACAAATATGCCAACTGTGCTTTGGACACTTACTCACTAGCACTGGACTTGAGACAAACAACCAGTTTCACACAGGCCACCAAATGTTGATGACTATCATTATCTATCAGCTTGGCTTGTATTTGCACCAATGTTCAATAAGCAAACACCTCAGTACCCCATTACTCGTCTTCTGAGCCCTCTAGTTCCTTTTCCCTTCCCAAATGATAATGATAAGGCAACCAAGAATCTGCTTCTGTGATCCTCCCTCAACCTCTCCAAATGCACCTTCTAAGTGGAATTGAGGTAGAGACAGTGGAGTATATGTGAATTCCAGCAATGTCCTCAGACCATGCCCCTCTCCTTCATCTTAGTTTCTCCCACTTCCCCCTGGTGTAGGTCCAGTAGTAGAAGTTTAGGAAGAGAACAATGAGGCTGAGGATGTAGAGGAAGACTGCAACGTTGAAGCCATCGGGGAATGGGCACTCTGTGAAGAGGTTATAGGAGGAGTGAACGGCGATGGCCACAAACTGGCACTGCCAGGGGGAAAAAAAACAGAAGCAGGATTAGAGATGCTACATAGCAAAATAGTCAAGCTAAATCTGACTATTGGTCCATCCAGTCCAGCATCCCTTCACTAGTCACATCACAACAGACTATTGGTCCACTCAGTCCAGAACAAGCCTTCTTTTAGACTGAAGTAGGTCAGATATCCCATCTCCCACCTTAGTGGAAGAAACCATTTATTCACCAAGCCCAATATTCGGCTTCTACCATACTGAAGGATATCATGGGTCCATGAAGTACTGGATACTGCCCACTGCCACAGGGGAGCAGGAAATTAGTTCATAAAGTTTAGTATCCTGCCCCATGCCATACAAGAGCAGATCACTAGTCAGTCTTCTGTTGTGTCCCTTCTCTGCTACTGTCCAGTAACTGATGCTTTGGGATAGGTATCTGAGGGTAAGGAGAATCCTTCCTTTCACCAGATGGTGTTCAGATTATACCTTTAAGCATCTGGATTGAGAGCCCTTTACATTTTAGCTTAGCGAGTGTAACTGCAGCTATTACTCTTATTCATATAAGCATCAATCCATTTTTTATCTTACTAAGCCATTCGCCTTAATATCTCGCAGCGTGGAGTCCTATACATTGAATGTATGTTGTGTAAACACGTATTTCCTATGCTCTGTTCTGTATTTTTTAATCTTTCGTTCATGCAGTGCCTTCTTGTCCCTGTATTACAGCACAGGGTAAATAAGAGCCCTGAACCAGGCTTCTTTACACCCTTTATTATTTTAACTTTACAGCATCTCCTCTTACTCTTCTTTAGTAACTAAATAATCCTAGTCTTCATAATCTCTCTTTGTATGGAATTAACTCCCTGCTCCCCCAGGCACATGGCTCTAATCATTGCCCTTCTCTGGACTATTTCTATTTATGTTGTAGCCTTAAGCAACCAGAGAAACACATGGTTGAAATGTCAGGATTTGCCACATCCTCAGAGATGAGAAAAGGAGAAAGCCAAGAGAAAATAATTTAGAAGGAGCTAAGGCCTACTATTTGTTTTTTGTTTTGTTTTTTAAATCTGGGTGCATACAATCTAAATCCATACTAAGGAATCAAAATAAAAGGAGGTCTGATTTCCACAGTTACTGGACAACCACAGCTCCCACAAACTTCAGTGATCACTCAACACTTCCACGCAAAGAAAATCAAGCTACTTGTTAAGGACTTCGGGGGGGATGGGGGAAGGTGGGGTATGGAGCCAGCTACCATACACAAGAAGTCAAGTCTTCCTGATGAGGAATCAGTGATTGGAATGATCTTTCCCCAGAGTCCCTGGCTGAAATGTACTATGCTGCGATGCAGAAAACTCTTCTTATAAATTGGGGTGGGGAGGGTAACGGACATGTAAAAGTCTTCTGTCTGTTTTCTTCCCCTCATGGGGATAAGGCTTTTCTAGAAAAAGTCACTGTAGGTATTGAAATGTCTCTTGGCTTACTCCTGAGTACCACTCAACTCAGACTTCTCCCTGATCAGTTGCAGTAGGACACCTAGGGAGATGGCCATTCCAGTAGGTTAGACCAGGGATGAGAGAGCCAGGGAGGGGACAGACAGAAAACTGGTGCCACCCTATCCCAGGTCTGGAGTGGGAGGAGGTAGATGTATGAAATTAATTACCAGCTGCAGGATGGTGAGATAGCGTTTCCACCACAGGTAGCGCTGCATTTGTGGTCCCAGGCTGGCCAGCCCATAATACAGGTACATGAAGATGTGCACAAAGGAGTTCAACATCCCAATGAAGAAGGCTGTGGGATAGAGAATACAGGAAAGCAGGAAGAACAAGGCACACAGAGTCTATGAGGCTCGTCCTCCTGTACTGACAGACACAGTCCCCTAGGTGACATGTCCAAAATATTATCCCCTTGTGACCCATACATATGTGACACCCTTCAGTTCCTGAATGCCCTAGAAACATGATTCTTCATCCTATACCGTCTCACACCCTCCAAGGAGCACCCTATGCCACCCTGCTCCCTCTGTGTGGGCTGCAGCCATGACTGGTTTCTAGAAGGGACAGACAGGAGGTCCAAAGACAGAAGAGGGAATGCTAGATTAGATATTGCAGATCACTCAGATATCAAGACCTTTTACAAAACTGCTTCCCATGCAAAAGCACCATGAATTCCTATGCCAAGCTTGGTTCTATAGTTCTAGCATTGTGCATTAGGGTGGGTTAGTGAGAGGGGGCAGTCAGGCTAGACAGGGGGTGGGGAATAGTCTGGATATGAGCTGGAGAGTGAATGGGACAGTCTGGATCTGGGCACAACAGTGAATGGGACAGGCCCTAGCTGAACAGAGAATGAGGGCAGTCCTGTTCTGGGAAGGAAAACAAGAAGGTGCAAACTTAGGCCTTGAACCTGGTGTTCTCATTTCTGTCTGGGCAGTGAATGGGGCAGTCTTGTCTTGGATGAGACAGTGATTAGAACAGTCTAGAGGCGGACAGGACAGTCCAAAAAAGCACCCAACAGGTGTCAGTCGTGATACCCTTGTCTCTCACTACCAAAGTGGATAATGTGCAGTGAGGTTTCTGTCCACTAGCCAGTCAAGATGCAGGGTTCAAATTATCTCCAGAACAAGAGAGAGGGAGACAAAGTATGCCCAGTGAAATGAAGCTTACCCTGTCCTCCAGGCACGTATTTGACACCAGCCCACCAGTTGAAAAGCATGGTGCCATGATGATACACATGCAGGAAAGTCACCTGCTCAGGCTTTTTGCGCAGAATGAAGAAGACCTGAAAGAAGTCAGAAGAGAGAAAGTCTTGAATTCTTCCGTATGTTTAGACAGGGCCTAGAAGTGCAAGGGGCTACGGGTAGTCAGCGCTTGACCTGAAGCACCGCAACTCCATTCTGCTTGCATCTTGGTGACATATCATCCTTCCCTTTAGAAGCCAAGCTGAGCACTGGCAAATCCAACACACACATGGACCTTATGCTATTTGGAAGGGGAGAGGCCAAAGGACAGTGCCTCTTCCACAAAGCCTCAGCCATCTGTACCTTGGGATTCCACTGCAGACTCTCTCAGTGGTTACCCACACAGATGGGCCCAAGACATGACATCTGGATCCAGACCTGAGCCTCCATGTAGCTTGGAGGTATCTGGATCTGGGGTTTTGTTTGAGGTCCACAATGCAGAAGCAGAGGTTACATGCCTACTAGCACTGGGGACAGATCTCCAGGGGAGGCATCACATTGAGCAGCCAAGCTCTGATGGTGTTCCCATTAGGAAAGAGGGTGATATCAACCAGTTATATGCTGCTTTGTCACTACCAGGAAGAACTGCTTTCTGGGCAGTGGTGAATGGGGGAACAGCCCCTATCTGCTACTCAGAATGCAGAGGGGTAGTCCAGCCCATTAGCCATGCAACTTTCACTCCTTCAAATCAATCCAGTTCATAGGCAGTCCCTACACTAATAAAATCTGGGCATAGAATCAAAGTATTCCCCAGCCAGGATCGGTTCTAGGGGTTCTAGGCAATCCAGCAAACACCCTGCCCTTGCTGACCAGTTCCCCCTGTAGGGTCCAGTCTGCCATTTGAGTGCAAGGGAAGGTGCGGTATATTACTATGGAGCAGTTGGCATTCATGATGGAAATTCAAGGTAAGTCAAAACTCACCCGGGACACAAACCCTTATCCCAGGATCAGTGGCCCGGAATAATCTCATCTTGTCAATGCACATGCAGCAATGGAGACTCTGGGGCATACGCCTACATAGTCCTAGGCTGTTTACTCTTCAGCTTAACATCATACTTTAGTCAGAAGGACAATGACTAGGCTGGGTCTATTGCAAAATGGGCAGACGCTACAATAGACTTGACCAATTGGTGAAATTAACCCTGCACCCACATTTGGGGACTGGACTCTCCCAGTGTGTGGGTGTGTAACCTCACCAGTCCCTCTCCCACCCACTTACTGCTCAGGTTCAGATTTCTCCTCTTGGCCCTGCATGAACCCCTGGTACTCTGAGTTATCTAAACATCAGAAAGTGTGTTTGTGTAAAGGGGGCTGATCCTAGATTTATAGGGAATGTCCACTCAGAGAATATGATGCCAGGTATGCAGTCATTGGGACAGAGAAGGCTCAGCCAATGTTTGTAAGGAAACTTACTGGGCTGATGCCAGTGGCAAGGCTAGAGGCTTGAAGGCAAGTGGTTTCCATATGACATTACCCTGAAGCTGTGCCCTCATCCCATGATAGTATCAGCATTATTCCCTGAAGTGGGCAGACACTGTGTGTGTGTGTGTGTGAGAGAGAGAGAGAGAGCGAGAGAGAGAGAGTGAAAGTGAGCGTGTACTGAAAGGCATCAGCCACATACAGAATAAATACAGTGCATTGGCCTTGGCACTATGTCTTTGTCACGAGGGGGCTCAGAGCCAGCACAATTCATTACAGAGCCTCAGCCCTGTTATTTTGGCCAGGCCCACCTTACCGTATCAAGCAGCTCGATGACTTTGGAGAAGAAGAACCACCAACACACTCTCGCCATCTGCTGGAAAAGACAAGGAAATGCCATGTGATACTGAGACAAAAGTTCTTGCTCAACGCATAGCTATCTATCGTAGGGAACGTCTACACTTAAAATACTACATCAGCACAGCTGCGCCGTTGTAGTGCTTCAGTGTAAACACTCACTACAGTGACAGCAGGGGTTCTCCCATTGCTGTAGTTAATCTGCCTCCCCGAGAGATGGAAGGAGGCATTTGGAATAATTCTTCCAAGCGCTGTCTACACTGGGGGTTAGCCTGGCATAGCTATGTCTCTCAGGGAGGTGGATTTTTCACACCCCTGAGAGACGTAGCTATGCCGATGTATGTTTTCAGTACATTGTCCCCTGACGGTCTTATACTGCTGCCCTTCTTCATAGTATCTGACTGCCTTCTACATAAAATCTATAGGCATAGTGAAGTTCCTAGTGGACTTTATGGATCTCCCTTTTCACAGGGTAAAAATTCAGCCTACTTTATTTATTTTGGTTGGTTGGTTAGTTGATTTGTTTGTTTATTTTTGGTGGGGCAAGGGCAGAGTATCATTTCACTGATTGCCAAGTATTTTCAGTCTCATGGCAAAGCAGTGGACTCATCAGCATGGGAGGCAGGCTCAAGCCACAAATCCAGATCCACACCTGTACTCATTTGAAGTTTGGCTGTATTTGCAGACAAATAGGAATATGGTAAAACCACAGAATTATCAAAAAAAAAAATCATGGATTTTTTAATGAAAATTACTGAATCCATAAGCCCTTATGAAACAGGTAGAAAATACAGACTTATCCATGTGCCAGGAGTTAGAGAGATTCCTTGAGTGCTGAAGTAAATCATTTAGTAAAATGGATTTGAAAGTAAGGGAATAGGAGCAAAGGCCTTCTTAGGACATGCAAAGGTAGCCAGAGTGCAGTTTGGCACCAGTCTTCCAGCAAAGCAACCCATCTATCTCTGAAGAATGAGAGCGACCCAAGACTAGTTCTGTATGAAACTGTACCCTCATTCCCAACTTGCTTCTGGTGTAATCCACTGGCTGACACAGGTAACTATAGTTGGCCAAGACTGAAGTTACCAGGAACTGAAAGAAAAGAAAAAAAAACTAATAAGAGAAACCCATTCTCTGTCCTGCATCTATCCAATCTTTCATATTTCCTTGGTCCCAAGGAGATTTACACTCTAATGCTAGGTAACCAGTCCCAATCCAGCACAGGCTGGTAGTGATTCAAATTCATCACTACAGAAAAAATATCTGTAAATATTTATAGCTATCTGTCAGAATCTGAAAGTGAATTTCTATATGATCATGTTTGTTACCCTTTGCTGCAGATATTTGAGTGCTTGAGCTTTTCTAGAATGAACAGTGAAGTATAAGCTTGAGAATTCTCTGAAAACAAATTTTGAATTGCGTATTGGATTGTAAACTTAATTGTTCATTTTGTGTTGGTAAGTTGCATTAGTCATCTAATCAGGGAGCTGAAATCATACCACGTGGCCCGACCAAGGATGAGAAGTGAATATTCACTTTTACCTGGTTGTGAGCAATCTTTAGGACTAAAGATTGTTTGCTAAATAAATTTGCAATTCTTTCTGAATAAGTGTGAGAATTTCATGATCCTTCTGAAAACAGTAAATAAAAAGCCATGTTCATTAGTTAGATCGTTCATTTCAAATGTACGCAGCTCTAGTCATTTGATGGGTATTCAGTGGCCCACATGTAAAGAGTTGGTAGATCTCAGTTCAGTTTCTAATGGAAAGTTGCCCATTAACACACACACTCCCCAACAACAATAAAAATAAACATCCCTTCCACTGCCAGTGGCATTAATTTGCACCCTGGTTGGAGGTCTCAGCAAACATGATTGCAAGAGTTTGGAAAATAAAATTCCTCTCACACCCTCAGAGATGGACCTGGTCAGGCTGAGGCACAATGTAGGGGACAAATGTACATCATGTGTTCTGTAGCTGCTACATAGCGGATTTTATATTCCAGGTTTGTCATTCAGAGACCTTTCAGAAGCATTATTTCTCCAAAACTCGAAGGGACGGTGTATTAAGGAAGGTTGAAACATGGGAGAAATTGTGTTTGCCGTATAGGGTATGTCTATACTACAACTAAAAACCTATGGCTGGCCCAGGCGTGCGGGGCTCAGGCTAAGGGGCTGTTTAACTGTGGTGTAGACATTCAGGATCAGGCTTCAGCCTGGGCTCTGGGACCCTGAGAGGTGGGAGGGTCCCAGAGCTCAGGCTGCAGCGCGAGCCAGAACATCTACACTGCAATTAAGCATCCCCTTAGCCTGAGCCCGAGTCAGTGGGCACAGGCCAGCCATGGGTTTTTAGTTAAGGTATAGACATACCCCATGTTGCAACCTTCCCTAACGCGGGTGTCTAATTGCAGTATAGAAATACCCATAAAGCAGTGGTTCTCAAACATATTTGATTGCACCCCCTTCTTTGTATCTGTAGTAGTTTATGCCTCCCCCACCCCCTTCTGGGCACCCGGCCAGCAGCTGCCACTCTTCAGCCACCCAGTTCTGAAGGCAGAGTGGAGAGCGGCAGCTGCTGGCCGGGCGCCCAGCTCTGAAGTCAGTGCCACCACCAGCAGCAGCACAGAAGTTTGGGTGGCAATACCATACCACCCTTACTTCTGCGCTGCTGCTGGCAGCAGTGCTGCCGTCAGAGCTGAGCGCCCAGCCAGCAGCCGCTGCTCTCCAGCCACCCAGCTCTGAATGTGCGCAGTAAGTTTTTTCCCCCTAAAGCTTCTCACGCCCCCACCCAGAATACATTCTGTGCCCCCTCATTTTGAGAACCTCTGCCATAGAGGCTTCACCACAATACATATTGAACTGAGTAGAATGTGCCCTCTAGTGGCAGAATGAAAACATATCACAGTCACCTGTTCATCAGAGAAGGAGTTTAAAGGGCTCCCGCTTCAAATCCCCCCTGCCAAAATGTTTAGCCAAATGGAGCTGATCCATTATCCTTACCTCATAGAACATATAGATTGACAGAGCCACCAGGGTCAAATTATAGGCAGTCAGCAGACCCTTTAGCCTCAGTGGCTCCCACTTCTGCATGAGGCGTGGTCCCAGTGCCACAAATAAGAGGTAGAGGGTGAAGAGCAGGGTGACTGGAAGTGGAGAGTAAACCAGGAGCCAGGGGTCTGTCCTTGGGTCTGCAAAGCAAAACACATTGCACAGAAGCAAAGAACAGTGTGGCTTGTGGGCCTCGAGAGGGAAATAGACTTTATATCTAAATAAACGGCTCCTGTCCTGGATTTTAATTTATCCCCTCCATCCCTGCCAATGAACGTCAGCCCTCACCCATTATGCCAGGGCTGAAGATCCACACAACACAGCCAGTTTGATTCCTTTCTTTTCCATCCTTGAGTTCCACACCAGTAGCATAGCTAGCGGGGTGCAGGGGAAGCAGCTGCTTCCCCTGCCTTTCCAAAAGCAGCCGGAGGAGCGAGGGGGGGCGCAGGCTGGTGGCCCGCAATGCAGCCGGCAGCCATGGGGGGGTGGCGGGTGCGGCTGGAGGAGCGGGGGGGCGCAGCATGGCGGCCAGCAGCCACGGCCGGAGGAGCGGGGGGACCACGGGGGTGGCACGGCAGGGCCGGAGGAGCCATGGGGGGGCGCGGAGCGGCCGGAGGAGGAGCCAAGGGGGGCGTGGCCAGAGGAGGAGCCAAGGGGGGCGCCTTTTTTATGTTTGCTCCCCCTCCTCTTAGAAGCTGGCTACGCCACTGTTCCACACGCAGCTCTACCAATGGCCCTCAATCCTGCCCTGCAGCCCCCTGCTATTCCAGCCCTGGGCTCCCCATGCAGCTCTGCCAATGCCTGTCAGTCCTGCCCTGCAGCCCCCCAGCTATTCCAGTCCTGGGCTCCCCACACAGCTCTGCCAATGCCCCTCAATCCTGGCCCTCAGCTGAACGTCAGCCCTCACCCATTATGCCAGAGCTGAAGATCCACACAACACAGCCAGTTTGGTTCCTTTCTTTTCCATCCTTGAGTTCCACACGCAGCTCTACCAATGGCCCTCAATCCTGCCTCACAGGCCCCCTGCTATTCCAGCCCTGGGCTCCCCATGCAGCTCTGCCAATGCCTCTCAATCCTGGCCCTCAGCTGCCCCTGCTATTCCAGTCCTAGGCTCCCCACACAGCTCTGCCAATGCCTTTCAATATTGCCCTGAAGCCCTCCTGCTATTCCAGTGCTGGGTTCCCCACACATATAGCTCTGCCAATGAACGTCAGCTCTCATCCATTATGCCAGCGCTGAAGATCCACATGCTCCGCAGTACTGACCTTCTCAACACCCTGCCCTTCAGATCTCCTGTCTACACAGATATCCACTTGCAGGGTCCCTTGTTACTCCTGTCATGGACTCTGACGCCGGAACTCTTCTAATATTCTACTTCTGAGTTCCACAGTCTGTCAGTGCTCCTAAATCTCCACTCAGAATCCCATTTGCTATTCCAGTCCTGGGACCCACACAGCTCTGGCAGCATGCCTCTCAACTTGCCTGTAGAATTCCCTCTCTTTTAGTCCTGAGCCCCCTCTTCAGCTCTGCCACTCAAAGCTGCTGAAGACAGATTTGAACCTTCTCTTGTTATCCCAATCCTGGGCCAGCACACAGAGCTGCCAATACACCTTAATTCTGATCTGCAGCATATTCCATTCCTGACATGCCACGCTACTCTGCAGCATCTCCTGTTATTCCAGTCCTGGGTCTCTGCTAAGTACACCCTGATAACTCTGCAAACATTGTGCAGTGGTTTGTCTCAACATTTCACTTGTTACCCGAGGTAGGATTGTACCTGGGTCTTCAGAAGTCAAAACCTGAGCTCTAATCACCTGGTCTATCAAGCCTGGCCATGACATACCAATGCACATTTTAAAACGTCACTTTACACGATATTTCAGAGTTTACAAGCAGCAAGGTGCACTTCTTGCTGGACAGACTTTCAGAGCCCCACGCTGAACCCATAAAGGGCTGCCTTCTTTAACCTTAATCCAGTGTCAAGAAAAAAGTTATATTAACTGTAGTTTGTACCCCAAATGCATTCAGAAACCAAAAACAATTCTTTAACATTTTAGGTTAAAAGACTTTATCTAAACAGCAAATTGAAAGAAAGAAGTTTCATTCAGTGTGAGCCAATATGCAATATTCACACATCCCTGGAATACCTTCTACTTAGGGTGACTGTATGCAGCAACCATTGATGCTGCAATGCATTATCAGTTAGCACATGCAACGCCTAAAACAGCATAGCTGGATAGCCACTAGTTCATGAGGTGTCACAACATACATCCTCGTGGGGTATAACATTACCCCACACATGTATTATCAATTCTAACATGCAAGTTACATTTATGCAAAAAAACGTAGCTTGTTTTGTGTGAGAGACAGTTACCAGTATTACAATACAAGATAGATATTGTCACTGGAAGCAAACATGTATACGTAGAACTACTAAAAATACAGTATAACAGTGCAACATGTTTGGAGTACACTTGTACCTCACACACTTTTTGATGCAGAAAAAGTATTTTTTATGCGAAATTAAAATTTTCACTGAATTGTGTACATGTGCCTAGGGGACAATGTCTAAAACAGTATAATTGGAGGGCTACTATTTCATGAGTTATCACAACATGTATGCTTGTGGGACACATTAGCCTACAAATGTGGATGAGGGTTAAAGAGTTTTCCTTCGCAAGAACAAAGATGCTTAAATCCCTTCCCTCATCCCACAAGCTGGTGTTTCCGTGGGCTACAGCTCAGGGCTCTAAAGAAGCTCAAGATCTTGGTAGGGAAAAGTGAGATTTTGCCATGTATCCAAGGAAAGGAAGTGAGTTCAAGAAGGGGATGATTCTTATTAATGGTTTGTACTTTCCATAGTGCCACCTAATGGCATCCTTGGCCAATTCCCATACAAGGCAGCTTCTCCACCTACCTCCATTTTCAAGGGCCCAGTTGTAGAACTCTTGAATTTTCTGCCAAGTTGAAGCCATCCCGGATCCCTGAATGGAAAGCAAAATAAGATTTAACCTTGTCTGTGATCTCCTAACCCCATTTATGCCACTCCAGGCTCCAAGTCCTGCAGTGTGCAGAGACTTCTGGTTACTCATAGACACGGTTTAAGGACTCAAGCTGGTCAAAAAAAATGTGTGTGTGGGGGGGAGAGAATTAGCAATTAAAAAAATAAAATTTAAAATTGTGTTGAAGTTTCAACAAATTTTCATAGAATTATGGAAGTGTTAGGCTGGAAAGGACCTAGAGAGGCCATCTAGTGCAGCCTCCTCAGACCAGATATACCTAGACCATTCCTGATAGTCTAAATATTCTTAAAAACTTCCTGCGATGGCTGATAGGACAAGAAGATCCAGGACTTCTGCTCTGCTCCAGGCAGGAGTGTGTCTAGGTGTAGTTCTCTGTATGTGCTGAGCAGGCATAGCTGGATGCTTGAAATGTGGGCTAGTGGGTGTGCTTGCCACGGTGTTCAACCGGGGAAAAGGTATTTCAAAAATATGCTGGTTTTTTAAAGGGGAAGGAGCGGATTCTGGTGTGTGTGACTCCTGGGCAATGGAGTTCAGAATGGAGTGGCTACTGTTGTGGGGACAGGGGCATTTTTGAACAGCTGCTGGAGGACTGTTAGAGTTGAAACAGGTAATTCAGTGTCTATGCTAGCACTACGTTGGATGGAAGAAGGTAGACTTTGTCTTTGCGTTATTGGGGGTGTTGTTATTACATTGATGTAACTGGGTGCCTGCATCACAACTTCCCTTGGAAGCCTGTTCCAATGCTTAGCTATTCTTATAGTTAGAAAGTTTTCCCCAATATCTAACAATCTCTCTTGCTGCAGTTTAAGCTAATTATTCTTGTTCTATCTTCAGTGGACCTGGAAAACAATGGATCAAGATTCCCCTTATAATAGTCTTCAAATATGGGCTGTTACTGGGTCAGTCTTCTTTTCTCAAGACTAAACATGCCCAGTGTTTTAACATTTCCTCATAGATCAGGTTTTCTAAACCTTTTATCATTTTTGTTGCTCTCCTCTAGAATCTCTCCAATTTATCCACATCTTTCTTTAAATGTGTTACCCAGAATTGGATAAAGTACTCTAGCTGAGTTCTCACCAGTGCCGAGTAGAGTGGTACAATTACCTCCTGTGTTTTGCATACCACACTCCCGTTAATATACCCCAGAATAATATTAGCCTTTTTAGTAACTGCATCATACAATGGATCTCAAATTGAGTATGAGTTTAATCCTCAGAGCCTTTTCAGCCGTACTACCACCTAGCTAGTTATTCCCCATGTTGTATTGGGCATTTGATTTTTTTCTTCCCACTTGTCTTTATTGAATTTCATCTTGTTGAATTCAGACCAATTCTCCAATTTGTCAAGGTGTTTTGAATTCTAATCCTGTCCTCCAAAGTGTTTGCAGTCCCTCCCCTCTTGGTGTTATCTCCGCAAATTTTATAAACACACCCTCCACTCCAAGTCATTAATGAAAATATTGACTAGTACTTGACCCAGGACTGACCCCTGTGGCACCCCACTAGATACATCCCCCCAGTTTACTAGAGAATCACTGACAATCTGCTTTGAGTATGTTTAATCTGGACCACATTTCCCTAGTTTGCTTATGAGAATATCATATGGGACTGTGCCAACTGCCTTACTAAAAATCAAGCTATATCACATCTACAGCTTCCCCCATCCACTAGGCCAGAAACCCTGTTAAAGAAGGAGATTGGGTTGGTAATTTTGACCATCTCTATAACCAGGTTAAAAAAAAAATGGAGGAAAAATGTCATGAAATTTTAGTCTAATTTTGGTGGGGGAGGGTCACTACATTTTGTTGCAATTTCAACATTTTAAATATTTTGTCTAGCTGCACTCAGGACACTAGAGCTTTGGTCCCAAGGTGATGACGGGCAAAGTGTGTGAAAGGTCCAAGAGATGAACAGAGTGTGCTATACTGTACCCTGTGGAGGGGGATGCGGGTGGGGATCACTGAAGCAATGTATCCCTTTTCGTTAGCTCACATGGCAAAATAGTCACTCTGGGACAAACACACAATCATCGCCTTACACACCTGTCACAGATTCACTCAGACAGATTTATCACCTGCTGCAACTCCAGTCAGAGCAGGGGTGAATTTGACTTCTTGACGCCTACTCTGCACAGTTGTACTGTTTTACCTATACTGGTGTACATAAAGTGGAATGTGTTAAGGGCTCCCCTTGCCAGTAATTCCAGATTCCCACTTGCTTTGCGAGGAAGACCTCTCCTACAGCCTTTGGGGAGGCAGGAATTGACCCAGAAATCACTCCCAGCTCTGTCATCAGTAACAAATCAGCTTTATCGGTCCCCTTCATCAGCTAACACACAGTCCTAGCGCCCATCCCCAGCATCAGCCACTCAGTCACTGACCAGGGTTCTTCTTCCCTTTGGGTTCTGGCTTCATTTCATGTATGCTGCAAGCAGATCAGTGTGGTCACACGCTCAGTCTGCTCCCTAGGCTGGTCCCCAGACTCTCAGCTTGCTATGTCACTCCAGCAGCAGTAGCAGCTGGTGCCTTCTCCAGTAGCCTGAGCAGCCCCTTCTTAAATGGCAATCCCACCCTCCAGTCACAGGAGGACTGGTAGATGCAAGTAGGCACTGGATTTTCTGCCAGCTCTCTAGCCAACCAGTGGTGTGGTGAGGGTGGAGAGACCAGCTTCTCCTTTCTGCTTATCCCCTTCTGACCAGGGCTCCAGGGTCAGAGCCAGCCTTCCCAGCACTGCTATTTATCTGTGGAGGTGGGTTCCACAGCGACAACAGCTGCAGCTCTGTCCGCATACAGGTGCTTTATACTGGTATAATTGTATCTACACTAGGGGTTGTGCAGGTGCAACTATTTCGGGGCGGGGGAGGGGTGAGGAAAGACACCTCTGACTGACATAGCTGTACTAGTACAAAAATTAGGACTAGACCAGGCCTGACACTATGGGCCAAATACTGTTCTCGTTTACATCATTGCAAATCTGGAGGAAAACCATTACAGTTAAAGATCTCATTACAGATTTACATTGGTGAAACAGAGCCAAATTTGGCTCTCCCTATTTAGGTGTTTATAGCACTCCTAACACCTGAGAACCTAAATGCAATCTGACAGGCACCCAATCACACCCTAAAATGTACATAGCAATCACACTCAAAGACACACACAAGGCTCTTTCTCTCTCCCACACATGTAGCAATCACACGCACCTCCACTTTCATTTTTTCATTCTCACACACTCTCCCCCCCTCCCCCGGCATTGATGCCCTCTGACACACTCACTTATATACACACTGTGACACAAAAGGTACACACTCACATCACCTGAACAGAATTCTCCAGCAGAGATCTGTCAAGGGATTAACAGCGAACTCTGAGTCAAACCAAGGAGGATTTCCTTGTGGTTATTTATACACACACACACTTTACACACAGCTCAGCTTGCTCCACTCCAGCTCTTTTTCTCCCAAACAGTGAGCTGAACCCCCAAGCAAAAGAGAACCCCATTACACAGAGCAGACTTACCCTTCCAGGGGAGATGCTGTAACTTCTCTCTTTTTCCAGGAATACTGTCAGGGTGCAGAAATCTTTCTAGTCCCTCCTGATACACCCCAGAGACAGCAGAACAAAGAGCTGCCGGAGTCCGTGCCGTTGAGCAGGCACCGTGCCACATTTCCCTCTCCTCACCTGAAGAAGGTGTCTCATCCGCTGGGTTCCCACACAGATGCTCTGAATTCTGGCTCCTTGACAAGATTCAGGGTGTGGTGTTCACCACCAGTGACTGTGAGCTGCAAACACCACCATTGCTGAAGGCCGTCTCTGACTTTGCCTGATCTGGAGTTACATCACATTCCCCTCCCCCACTCCATTTTACTGCTCCTCACGTGCTTTGTCAGATTAAGGGACTGGAAGGACTGAGAAAACAAAGGTTGAATTGGGCTGAGCTTCCATAGGAATGAACCTCTGACCTTCGGCCTCGTGCCTGGGAATGATGCCAAGTCTTCATGTTTAGAACCATGAAAGCCTTCTGTATTCTGACTCAGGGGCATGCTTTGGCAGCTTTTCAACCCCTGAGAGATGGGGAAGGGTGGGGCGACTCGATTGGGCAAAACTGGAAAAAGTACTATTGGCAGCACTCTTACAGAGCTTCCCCCACCCCACCCCTTGAGGATTTGTTCAATGGGATTTTCCATCTCCAAAAGTGACAAGTCCAAATCAGATGATGACAGCGGAGAAAGTGCTGAGAGCACCCAGCAAATAAACCCTCACTGGGATGTGAGATGGGGACACTGAGAGCAATCTCCTTCATTATTTCCAGCCTCCATCCCTAGGGGAAGCATCCTGGACCATCTTTAAATGAGACAGGGAGAATTCTCTGCATGATCACCAAGTTTCATTCTTCAGGTGTTTTAAGGTGGGCTCAATGCCACCACCAATGAGCACTGGCTGGAAATTCCCCCTCTGGGATCTCCAGCTTCCATTCCTGAGAGCAGGATTAACTCTTTGGAAACTATGATTTTCCCAGTGAATGTGTAATATCATGAGATTCATAGCTTCCAAGGCCAGAAGGGGCCATTGTGAATAATTCCTTGATCAGATCTTTTAGAAAAACATCCCATCTTGATTTAAAAACTGGCAGTCATGGAGAATCCACCACAGTCCTTGATCAGTTATTCCAATGACTCACAGCTAAAAAATTTACACCTTATTTCCAGTCTGAATTTATTTAGCTCCAGTTTCCAGCCACTGGATCATGTTATACCTTTCTCTGCTAGACTGGAGAGGCTATTTTAAAATATTTGTTCCCCATATTGGTACTTTAGATTCTAATCAAGTCACCCTTTAACCATTTCTTCATTAAGCTAAATAGATTGATCTCTTTGAGTCTACCACTATAAAGCAGGTTTTCTAATCCTTTAATCCTTCTCATGGCTCTTCTCTGAACCTTCACCAAGACACAGTATTCCAGCAGTGGTCACAAGACTGCCAAATACAGACATAAAATAACCTCTGTCCTCCTACTCAAGATTTCCTTGTTTATGCATTGCAGGATCACATTAGCTCTTTTGGCCACAGCACTGGGAGTTCATGTTGAGCTCCAAATCTTTTTCAGTCACTGCTTTCCGGGACAGAGTCTCCCATCTTGTAAGCATGGCTTACATTCTGTTTTCCTAGAAGTATATATTTACATTTAGCCATATTTAAATGCATATTGTTTGCTTGCTGAATCACTGACCTGTCCTCTTCATTATTTAACACTCGCCCAATTTTTGTGTCATCTGCCAACTTTATCAGAGATGATTTTATGTTTTCTTCCAGGTCATTAATAAAAATGTTAAATAGCATAGAGCCAAGAACTGATCCCTGCGGGATCCCAGAAAAGCATACCTATTCAATGATGATTTCCCATTTATAATTCCATTTTGAGACCTATCAGTTAGCCAGTTTTTAATCCATTGAATGTGCACCATGTTAATTTGATATCTTTCTAGGTTTTTTAAATCAAAATGGCATGTGGTAGCAAGTCAAATGTCTTCTAGAAGTCTACGTATATTACATCAAGACTATTACCTTTATCAACCAAATTCAGAGGTTAACATTCCAGCACCCCTCATATCACTTCCACATGCTCATTACTAGACATACCACAAACCATTCTGAAGAGCAAAAACATGTAGTCTAATCTCCTACTTCAATTTGAAAAGAAATAAAAATTAGGATATAGTATGAGCTCCTGTAAGAATCTTGTAGTGTTTGACTGGAATGCCCTGCCCTGCTAGCAGATGCTGACACTGTTGGGAAAGGATTCAGTTGGTCCTGCTGACTCATCGAGGGAATAAGGGAAATTGTCGTGGTTCTCTGGGGAGGAAGTTCTAGAAGGTATGGGCTGAGCAGCCATTAGGGAGGACCCATAGGAGCAGCCAAGCCTGGGGAAAGGTTTGAGTGGACCTTTGTTATCTTAATGTTGTTTTGTTTGTCAGTCCCTACTCCAGGAAGGGGCTGACATTGGACTCTGCCTACTGTGTTTGCAGGGCATTTGGGGACAAACACCTGCTCACAGTTCTTAATTAGCCAATTAATTCACCAATTACATTTCTGAAGCTTGGGTGCCCGAGCTCTTGGTGGGGTATCTGCAAAAGCTCTCCTCACATTCCTTGGCTAATTTAATGTCACTTTAAGCAACAACACTGCCTCATTATTTCTAGCTCATTTTCAAGAGCAGCAGGTGAAGACAAGTTTAGCGATCAAGCCAATTTGCTTTCTTTTTAAATTTGAAATTACTAAGGGGCACAGGGTAGTTGTGAAAATGAAGTAATTATAGTAGCAGTTGGAGAGAGTGAATCTCTGTAAACTGGGACAGATCCCCAGCTGGCATAAAGTGGCATAGTTCCACCGACGTCAACCAAACGATACCAATTTATACCAGCAGACAGTCTGGCCAAATGCTCCGTCAGAGCATGGTAGTCCTTACCTGCAGCAGTAATTGCTTCTGATCAGATATGTTAATCTTCCCAAGTTTACATGGGCCAGTGTCCACTGAGAACTTGAATGCGATCATTACATTCATTGCACCCTAAACAGAATCTAAATCAAGTTTTAATTAGTCCATTGTGCTACTGCTAACCAAGGCCAACAAATAGTTGAGGTAGAACAGAGTCTGATCTAATTCCCACCTAAGTCAATGGGAGTCTTTCCAATGACTTCTGTGAGAGTTGGATTAGACCCTTAGTGCTATTGGTAGATAAAGAATGGATACACTTGTGCAAATAAGTGAATATTATTTGGAAAGTTTTTAACTGTTGTAATGGGTGTTTTCATAAACCGTTGCTAAGCACAATTGTCAGGAAGGTAATATTCTGGAAAGTGTGCAGTGGAGTTATGTGATCTCACTTTAGCACACTTTCATAATCACATCAGGATTCAACTGTTAATGACAGAAATAAATAACAGCTGCTTTGATGAGTCTTCATTCAACAACTGGTAACTAAATAATAGATGTTTTTACAGCAATACAATTTCCTATGGAATCAGTACTGAAACACTCATTTTGTTATGTTAATATGCAATTATCAGTTCCTGAACCTTTTTAACAGTGTACAAATGGAGTAAGATTTTTCAGGTGGATTTTTGGAGACAAACAACTATCAATAATATTTGAGTAACTATGAAAAGCACTGCAATTTCAGCCTGCCCTGTTTTAGGGATCCCTACTCCATGGGGACAAAAAGAAAGAGTCACAGGTGAAAAACAATTTTGCCCTGTTCTTGTCAGTGCCAGTGAAGCCTACCAGTTGAAGGGGGAATTGGGAATCTGGACACCTGGATTCTATTTCTTGTTTTTATTACTGACTCAATCAGCTAACCCAGGGATTCTCACAACAATTTTTTTGGTGGCCTCAGAGTGCGGTCACCAATTCTTGCTGGTGGCTGCTGTGACAATTTTAACTAAAATTCCTAACTAAGTTTAGGAAAGACAAAATATATGCCCATATACACGTCCCAATCATTGCAATTTTTTTATGTTGGGATTTTTGGCAGACTGAATAATAAAAATAATGTACACTTTTCTCTATTCTTTACTGGACCTCAACAGAATAGAAACACAAATAAGGTGCTTTGCACGTTCTTGTCTTTTTTGTTGTTGTTTATTTTGCTTTTTTGGTGCTTTATTTAAGAGTTGCTAGCTAGTAACTGCTGCTGTGAAAAGTGATATTAACAAACATACAAATATCACTTTTCACAGCAGCAGACTTATTCAGCCCTGGCAAGCCCAGGGACAAATTAAGCCCTAGATGAGGGGCCAGGGAAGGCAGTGGAGTCCAGGGGGGAATGGATGGGGGTTGAGCCCAGGGCCAGAGCCTGTTGCCTGCCACCCCAAGGAAGGTAGGGAACTCACTAACAGCCTGCTCCTTCAGCATTTGTGTCTCCAGAGGGGAGCAGAGCCCAACCCTTCCTGGCGGCCTTGGGGGAGGGGCCACTGCTTTTCTCCTCTCCCCCATCACTGCTCAGAAGGCTGTGGCCACAAGAAAAGCCCCTGGTGGCTGCAAGTGGCCATGGTGGCCACATTTGAGAAATACTGAGCTAACCTCTCTGTTCCAGATCCTCAAAGGTATTCAGGTGCTTGAAATCAATGGGCGATAGGTACCTAACTACCTCTGAGGATCTGTGCCTCAGTTTCCCCATCAGGAAAATAGAGATAATACTACCTACCTACCTCACCAGGGTATTGTGACGGTTACTCAGTAATGTTTTTAAAGGAGCTTTATGGTCAGTTATATTCTGTTAATTTTGAATGGGAAACATGAGTTCTAATCCTAGCTCTGCCACTGACTTTTGTGATGTTGGGCTAATCATGCTCTGTGCTTCAGTTCCCTCCCCCTGTCTGTCTTGCCTGCTCAACTTATCAGCACTATGGGGCAGGAACTGTCTCTCTCATTATGTGTTTACACAATGGGGGCCTCAGTTTTAGTCAGGACCTTTACAGACTACTGTCATAGAAATAATAATAATAATGAAGATGATGAATGCCACTCCAGTAGGACCTAGGTCAAAATCACCAATTCATTTGACAAAGGCTATTGAACAGCTGACAGCTTGGCATGATTTTTGATCACTGTTGCTCCAGGGCTGGATTTTAACTGGCAACTTTAGAAGAGAAAGGCTCTGCTACCTACTTCTAATCCCCTGGACCATTCAGCACCCATGCCCCAAGAGTTGCAAATCTAACTTGATCAACGGGGCAATCGTCCTGTGACATTTTAAATTCCTCCTGTATTCAAAGCTCGGCTCCCTAAAGACAGCTGCAGCACAGGCTGTTTTATGCTTTACAGTGGCTTTGACAGAGATGTGGGAAGCCAAAGGAGAGAAAGTGTCCAGAAACTTGTCCCTGTCATAGTGCTCTGTTGAGCAGAGAATATTAACCATACTAAACTATGCTCATTTATTGGGATTACTCTTCGGGGGCGGGGGGGGAGTTTCTCTAATTCTATCAATGTACTGCTTGTGTCACTTGTGTTCTCATACGGAGCTCTACTTCTGCAAGTTCCCTCCCAATGGAGCTATCCTGCAGGACCTAGGTTCCCCAGGGCTGGGTTTTTTCAGCCCCAGAATCTCTCTCTCTCTCTCTCACTCACACACACTGTCTCTCTCTCTCTCTCTCTCTGAGAGGACGAGATTAATCAGCACTCCCAAGCTGACCCCTTACATGTCGCTGGACTCAGTAGGCTGGGTCAAGCAGCACTTTCAATCTGCCACCCTTATATGTCCCAGGTTCAGCATGTCCCTATCCCCACTTTCACGTTACAATTGTTCTGGTAGTAACCCACTTGATGAGCAAACCCTACAGGATTTTTGGGCGCTGGAGGGATCTTTAGCTTACGTACAAGGAGCGTTGCTGCAGAGCAAATGGGGAAGTCAAAAAACACCCACTGGGGGGTAGGGAGGGGAGAGAGAGAGAGAAGCAACCAGCTTAACAATGAAAGTTATTTATTGCCAGGTAATAACCATACAAGGGGAGCCAAACAAACAAAACAGTGATAATGTTAAATCTAACAAATTTTATTATAAAAGTCAGGTTTAGAAAACTATTCAGTAACTCCTCACTTAAAGTCGTCCCGGTTAATGTTGTTTCATCGTTAGGTTGCTGATTAATATGGGAACATGCTCGTTTAAAGTTGTGCAATTCACCCTTATAAGGTCATTTGGCAGCCATCTGCTTTTGCCACTGCTTGCAGAAAGAGCAGCCCGTTGGAGCTAGTGGTGGGGGCTTGGAACCAGGGTGGACCGGCAGCCCCCCTATCAGCTCCCCTAAGTCCCCTGTGCAGCAGCCGCCCAGCAGGCTACCAATTGCCGTCAGTTCAGCTGTCCCTCCCGCCACTGCCATGTGCTGCTCCTGCCCGCTGCCTTGGAGCTGCTCCCAGGAGCCTCCTGCTTGCTGTACGGGGGGGGAGGGGGAAGAGGGGTGCTGATGTCAGGGTGTCCCCCTCCCCCTGCTCCTGCCTCCCACTACTTTACCTGATTTCCAAGGAGCAGGGCGGGGGACACGACAGGGCTCAGGACGGAGGGAGCTTGCTGGCAGCAGCTGCTGTCTCAACTTGCTGATCTACTTAAAAAGGCAATGTACTTAGAGTGGGGTCAGCGTATTTAAAGGGGCAATGTGCATCTCTCTCTCACACACACGGTGTGTGTCTCTGTCTGCCATGCTGTCTCCCCTCCCTCCATTCCTGCTGCCTTGTAGAGTGTGAGGCAGCATTAACAAAATGTTAACCCCCGAGGGCTCAGCCGAGTGCTTGTTCATCATTTAGTAGTAAGGCATTCCCTAGGAAATATCCCACCCTCTGACTCCACCACCTCAACCAAGCTTCACAATCATCATTGCTGTGTACAGTATTAAATTGTTTGTTTAAAACGTATACTGTGTATAAGTGTGTATACATATATATAAAATATAGTCTCTTGTCTGGTGAAAATTTTTCCCCTTAAAGTAGCATTTTTCAGGAACATAACTACAACATTAAGTGAGGAGTTACTGTAACTGATCACACAAGTCAGGGTCAGAAGGCTAGAGAGAGAGACAGAGCGCCCTGGGTTCTCACCATTCTATGAAGCTTGAATCAGTTAGGGGTCCCAGGTGGTGGTGGTAGCTGAGGGTCCGGAGTGCTGAAGACAGGCAGAGCCCCCAGCATGATCAGTCAGGTGAAGATGAAGTCCCAATGGAACTGATGCAGATTTTGGATCCAGGCATCAGAGCACTTACTTGAGCATGGGTAGGAGGTTTCGTAGGGAAAGAACAATGGTTCAAAGGAGAACACTAGATTTGTTTATGGGTAAACTGATGGCTCAAGGGAGTATACCAAAGTTGTTTTATTCAGGCTAGACAATAGGAACTGCTCATTCCTGGCTATGGGCAGTGTTTCTTCCAGGGAGCTCACAATGCAATTAGGCAGCTTCAGTATTTTGGATACCAATAAAGGATTTATTACTAGAACTGGTCTGATAACTACTGAGCTGGGTGTGTGCAGGCGTGGGCTCATTAACATCTGGAGCAGAGATCCCCCATCATGCAGTGCTTCCCTGCTTTCCTGGTCCCAGAGTTCAATGCAGTTCTTGCCTTGGAATCTCTGTTCTCCATTCTGTATGCTAATGGGGATGCCTTCCTGTCCCACCTTCAATGGAAATGAGGCTAGGGGAGTTTCCTTTATCCTGTCACCCTCGTCCAGAGGGGTTTAGGTGTGTCTCCCACTGCCTTTTCATTGCTTTCTGTAAGTCTTTCTTCTGATCGGTTTTGGTTCAAGCAGAGGCTGGGGTGTGTGTGTGTCCGTCGTGAGTCAGACAGGCTGGATACTGCACCCTGGTTCCTCAAGAACACAGAGCTGACAGGTAACAGTATAGAAACTATGACCTTTCTCTCTATAGTGCTGCTGCCCAGCATCAGAGAAGGAGTACAATGAACCATAGACTTATTTGCCACAGGGCCTCTAAGGACAGCTCTGACGATCTGACTTTGTGGATGATTCTAAGAATCTTCACCTTTTATTTCCCACCTGGACAACTGATTGAGCTTAACCACTATCAGTACTAAAAATAATTTGAGAAATCAATTTTGACTGACTATTCCTATTGCACACAGCAAACGGTATTATCTACAGCTGATCCTTCAAAGCCAGGAAAAGGGAGATTGTTTTTTATCCCATGCATTCACAATTGATATTACCTTGTCTGTCAGTAAGAATGAAATTCATCCCTGGGCAGATGGCATGCACCAAACCTATACAACACTTGAGTCCCACTTAGGCCCTACTTTGAAGGCTTAAATGAAACTTATGTGGCACATAGACCTTGTCCAAGCTCTGTGCATAGGGGTGAGTTCCCACCAGTGGGGAGGACAATATTGTGCTTAAGGCACAAGAGTAGAGGCAGGTCACCTGGACTCTGTTCCTGGTTCTCCTGCTAATATGCTGTGTGATCTTGGAAAACTCACTAAATCTTTTTATAGCTTAGTTTCTCCGTCTATAAGATGGAGATAACACCTGCTTCATAGGGATGTTGTAAGGGTTAGTCAATCAATTAATATACAAAGAGTGCTCTGAGTCCCTTTGAAAGCAGGTGCTACAGAAGTACAAAGTATTATTACTTATAAATCCAACATCATCACAGGTATTGCAGTAGAATACTCCTGACAATTTAAAGACAAAGTCCCCCATCTGATCATAAGGCAGATGTTGACCCCCATCTTCACTCTTCCAGTAATGTCGGCCTCAACTGCAGATGTGCCTGCATCTCCCTATAACACCATTGGGCTTTTTGCAATGCTTCCTCCACCTTCCCCATGTGAAAAGCTCCCCATCAAAATTCATAAAAGCCAGCACCTTATCCCCTTTTAAATCCCTCCTTAAAATTGACCTTATCCATGATGCTTACCAATCACTGGCATTGGTCGGGCAAGTGGCAAGCCTTGACTTGTTCTTAAACTCTGGTCACTTTAGTATCACATCCTCCCACTCCACCACAACCCTGTTTGTCTGTTCCATCCAGCTGCTGCATCCTGTCTGACATACAGATTGTGAGCCATCTGGGGCAAGGACTCTCTTGCTTGTTACTAGTTTGTACAGCGACTACCACAAACTGATCTTAGAGACCCAGATTCCTAAGCACTTATCATAACAACAAATGATAAGACTAGGAAATTCTAGTGAAATTCTGGTGCATATTCTCTCAGTTATCTGGAAGCTGAATATGGCTGATATTTATAGGAGGAAGAAAATGAATTATTCAACTCATCTTCCCCATCCTCCCAAACCAGGGATGAGCAGTGTGGTCTTGTGGTTAGAAGTCAGGCTCCCGTGCTCCATTCTCTAGCCAGCTGGTGAAATTCCACTTTGGGGAATGACAAGCCTTCTCTAAAATTCCCTTGACTGTTTCAATTGGAAAAGGGATTCTGCTTTGTGATGTCCCACTTCTGGTATGTATTTGTGCACTGCATGATATGGAAGTGTGAAAGCTTTGCACCATGTTAATAAAGCTCTCATCAAAGAGCCAGCTTTGCTTTTAAGAAGCGAACAGGTGTACCAGGATTTTTGCCAGGGTCAGACTGTGCCCTGGGCTGTGTAACTGGCTGAAAAAGCAGAGATGAGACATTTGGGGCAGTTTCAGGACCAGAAGGCAGGGTTCTCTGGAGTTCACTAGTGGGATATTGCGCCTCTCTTCAACTTTGATCATGTTCATGGGGAGAATTTCAACTGGATTTTCTTTATGACACTTCAGCAGCAGCACTGAAACCAGCACCAAAGAGCAACACCACCGTGCATGGTTATTCTCTCACATGGACAGGGCTTAGTTCGCTACTGGCGTCATTGGCTGCAACTCCATTGACTTCAGTGCATTTGTACCCCTTTATACTAATGGCAAATTCAGCCAGTACGGTCTAGTGAGGCTGTGTGCTGTTAAACAGCTGCCATGGTGTCTTCCAGAAGTGTATCTGAGGGCGGGTTGTCGCCTTAAGTAATTAACATTTACAGATACTTTGAGATCCTCAGATAAAAGGCAATACACAAGTGGAAAGAATGATTTTTACTGCTGCTGTAGGCTAATGTGGTCCACGCAAAGGTGGCTACAAATTACATAGAGTAACACACAGGAATAGGCTGACTGCTGAAGTGTCCACTGGACAGTGCTTTCCTCTGCAATAAAATAGCATACTGTAGAAAACAATTCTGCTGTGACACAGATATGGACTAGATGCACCATATCCTTCTTCATCTGTATGGGCCAAATCCTGAGTGACATTATGCACCAGTAACTCTTACTCAACACACCACGACCATGCAAGGTGCTGAGTGCCTTCTACCCCTGACACCTACTGAAGTAGGTGCCCAGGACCTTGAAGTATGAGGCCCATTGGCTCTGTTGGGTTTGCATATGCTCTTAACCTTGTCAGACTGGACCCACGATTCTATGACTCATTGGGATAAAAGTCATTATGTACTAGTAAATCAAAGGCATTGCTAATACTCCTACTATGTATCTAATCTGAAAGCAACCTGGCACATTTTAGAGAGGAAAGCACTCATCTGTCCCATGTAACAGGACACAGTGCAACACAAAGCAGTAACTGGCACTGGGAAGAATGGCTAATTATTTAATATGCCGATGGCATACCTCTGTTTCATTTGTCTGTTGGAGAAATAGTTGCATACTACTGCCCCCTTCATGTCTAACAGAGAGCAAGGAGGCCTTTCAAATGACTTTCTGTCAGAAGATTGTACAAGTCAAGTGTATGAAAATGACTGCAGCAACTAGTGGAAAAGGAAAAAAAAGCAGAGGGCTCTACAGTGGAAGGGAATTTCTTTGTCTATAGAAAGTGCCCATGTTTTGCACTGTTTTATTCTTCTTTTCAGTGCCACTAAGAAATACTCAAGTAGCAGGGATACCTTAGTAGAGCTATATGTTACTTGCATTGTCTGACACTTGTTACAAATTGGAGAGCTGGCAAACAACAGTCTCAAGCCCATTACATCGGAGGAGAATTAAAAACCGAGCTGCCAGGAAATGTCAGATTTCTACAAGTCCACAGAGCTAAGAGCGTTATAGGGGGACTAAATCTAGGGAGCCAAAAAGCAGTAAGGACACAAGACAGACCTGGAGCTGAGATTATTATGGGGACCAGACTCTGGGAGTTGTGAACATGATGGTGACTGAATGTTGGGAGTAAAGAGACAGCTGAGAACTAGCTACTGGGATACACTTCACCTCTGGGCCGCCAGTTCTCTCAGTAGCCAGTTCTCAGCTGTCTCTTTACTCCCATGGTTCAATCCCCATCATATTCACAACTCCTCTGGGGTCCCTGGCATCATAGCCAGTGCTAAACTGTTTATTAATCGGTATTGCTGGCTGCCCTAATTTTTTTCTCCCTGTTAATTCGGCTCCCCTTTAGCTCATGAGATTCATTACCAGACTGTATCTGGCAATGACAACTCCTGCTGGAACTAAGCAAAGAATGGTTTTCAGCATGTTTTTTTAAGTGTCCATGCTAGGCTCTGGGCCTCATTTTTTCCTGCAGGAGCCACTAAGATTTGTAAATAGGCCCCTGGCACAGTCATCTCAGGCCTGGTCTACACTAGGCTTTTATGTCGAATTTAGCGCCGTTATATCGAATTAACCCTGCACCCGTCCACACCAGGGAGCCATTTATTTCGACATAGAGCTCTCTTTAAATCGATTTCTGTAATCCTCCCCAACGAGAGGAGTAGCGCTAAATTCGAAATGGCCATATCGAATTAGGCTAGGTGTGGATGGAAATCGACGCTAATAGCTCCGGGAGCTATCCCACAGTGCACCACTCTGTTGACGCTCTGGACAGCAGTCCGAGCTCGGATGCTCTGACCAGCCACACCCCCGGGAAAATTTGAATTCATTTTCCTGTCTGGGCAGTTTGAATCTCAGTTCCTGTTTGGACATCGAGGTGAGCTCAGGAGCAGTGGCAACGATGCAGAGCTCTCCAGCAGAGATGGCCGTGCAATCTAATAGAAAGAGGGCCCCAGCATGGACTGATCGGGAAGTCTTGGATCTCATCGCAGTGTGGGGCGATGAGTCCATGCTTTCCGAGCTGCGCTCCAAAAGACGGAATGCTAAGATCTACGAGAAGATCTCTAAAGCCATGGCAGAGAGAGGCTACAGCCGGGATGCAACGCAGTGCCGCGTGAAAATCAAGGAGCTGAGACAAGGCTACCAAAAAACCAAAGAGGCTAACGGACGATCCAGATCCCAGCCCCACACATCCCGTTTCTACGAGGCACTGCATTCCATCCTGGGAGCGGCCGCCACCACTACCCCACCCCTGACCGTGGACTCCGAGGATGGGATATTGTCCGCGGCCGGTTCCTCGTCGGACATGTTAGCGGACGGGGAAGATGAAGAAGGAGATGAGGAGGACGAGGCAATCGACAGCGCTGGCAGCGCTGATTTCCCCGACAGCCAGGAGCTCTTCATCACCCTTACCGAGATCCCGTACCAACCGTCCCCATCCCTTACCCCGGACACAGAATCAGGGGAAGGATCAAGCAGTAAGTGCTGTAAACATGTAAACATTTATTTAAAACAGAACGGGAATATTTATACTATTAACAATGTATGTTTATAAAAGTGCTGTAAACTAGTAAAAAATAATCAGGTACAAAACAGGAATATTTACAAAGGTAACAAATGGGTTTTCATGATTTCTCTGTCTTAGGCTCTTCTCAATTTAGTCCCAATTATTTTAAAAAATTTTCACAATGTCCGTTACTACATGATTCCGAGGCCCAAGACGCTCCACTCCATAGTCCCAGTGCACCTAGGCGAAAATCCGGTCAATGTGGCCGGGGATTGACGAGAAATCCTCATAGGAGAACTCCTCGTAGGTCTCGTGGAGGTAGATCTCAAGCCTGTTTATGAGGTTCCGGGGTAGGGCGATCTTACTGGGCCCTCCGTGGTAGCAGACATGTCCCCTCCACGCCACAATCAAGTACTCGGGGATCATGGCCCGACATAGCATGGTGGCATACGGCCCCGGTTTCTGCATGCTTTCCCGCAGCATGCGTTCTTTCTGGGTGTCCGGGATCCTCAGGAGGGTGATGTCACTCATGACGCCCTGCTTTGAATTAGGGAGGGGAATGTTAGTATTGGGACTGCTTTACAGCCACGCGGTGGAGGGAGAGGGGCAGCATACAGGGATCTTTCCCTGGGACAGCCGCGAGGGGGTGGGACAGGGGCAGAGTTGATGCTGTCCTGATTGCTGGCAGCAGAGACTGGCATTGCTTTCAATGTGAAAGGAGGCCAGTGCTACTGCTGGAGTTTTAAGCAGCCACAAGTCTACAGCTTACCATTATTGCCCGCTCCAGAAGTTGAGGTCTCCAGCCACAGTTCTCTGATCACTCCAAGACCACCGCAAGTCCACAGGCACTGAAGGCGAGGGCCGAAAATTCGACCTTGTCCTGAGTGCGCATGTGAGAGGTGCAGTGCATGGTCTTGTTCACAGAGAAAGACTAGGTTCTTTGTATACAATTTCATTTATCTGTCTCAGGAATTCACTCCCTTTTTACAATTCACACAGACACATCTGCGACTGTCTCCCAACCCAGCCTGTCAGCACACTCCCAGAGGCTAGCGCAGATTAGGCGGAGGAAGAAGAAGATGCGTGAAGACATGTTCTCAGAACTAATGGGATGCTCCCGAGCCCAGGCAGCCCAGCAGACACAGTGGAGGGAGAACTTGTCACAAATGCACCGAGCAGTCATGGAACGGGAGGAGAGGTGGCGTCAGGAGGACCAACAGGCTACTGAAAAGCTGCTTGGACTAATGAGGGAGCAAACGGACACGCTCCGGCGCCTTGTGGATGTTCTGCAAGACCGGAGGCAGGAGGACAGAGCCCCGCTGCAGTCTATCTGTAACCGCCCTCACCCGCCACCAAGTCCCACACCACCCTCACCCAAAGTCCAAAGAAGGAGGGGCGGCAAGGGCCGTTAAAACTTTCAGTCAACCCCTGCAGACTGCTCTAGCACTAGAAGGCTGACATTCCCCAACATTTCATAAGTCCTTTCCTACCCACCTCACACAAGCCCCCGTCCAAGTTTCACCCCCCACGTTTCATGTCTGGTTCGCAATAAAATGTTTGTTTCTGTTCATTGCTGTTTCAGTCAGGTTCTTTTGAGGGAGAGTCTGTCTGGAGGGGGGAAGGGGCTTGGTAATTGGACAGGACAGTGACCTTTAGCAGGGTACAGAGGCGGTGTCAGGTCCAGCATCAGGACACATACACAGTGCAGTCACTGGTTACCCTGGTCAGTCTGGGAGGTGTTTTTCATGTTCTGGGGGGGGGGGTTGCTCTGTGACTTTGTGGCGGGGGAGGGCAGTTACAGATCTTATGCAGCGGTCCTTATCCTGGCTCACAGATCCACGCAGCAGGGGATCTGTAACCCTACCCCCCCTGCCAGAAAGTCACATAGCCGACACATACACACAGTCCCCCCCAGGAGTGCTGGCAGGCTCCATTGAAATAACCAGTCCACCAGTGCGGAGCCTGTCATTCCGGGAGTTTAGAAGCATCATTTGCATCAGAACAATAAACCCGCCCCCCGCTACAGTCTGCGTCCCCGGTTTAAAATATTCCCGCGAAAACAGCAATACAGACAACGGTGTTAATTAACAAAACAGAACAGATTTTATTTTTTGGGAAGGGGGTGAAGGGGGTATGTAACTGGAGAGGATAGTCAAAATGAACTGGGTAAAGAAACGGGGGCAGGTTCAGCTTTTCTGTCCACAAACTGAAAAGTCACTGGTTGCCCTGCTCACTCAGGAACCTAGCTTTCAAAGCCTCCCGGATGCACAGGGCGTCCCGCTGGGATCTTCTAATGGCCCGGCTGTCTGGCTGGACGTAATCAGCAGCCAGGCTATTTGCCTCTAGCTCCCACCCCGCCATAAAGGTCTCCCCCTTGCTCTCACACAGATTGTGGAGCACACAGCAAGCTGCAATAACGATGGGGATATTGGTTTCACTGAGATCACAGCGAGTGAGTAAGCTTCTCCATCTCCCTTTGAGACGGCCAAAAGCACACTCCACCACCATTCTGCACTTGCTCAGCCGGTAGTTGAACAGTTCTTTTTCTGTGTCCAGGGCGCCAGTATAGGGCTTCATGAGCCAGGGCATTAGCGGGTAGGCTGGGTCCCCGAGGATGACTGTAGGCATCTCCACATCCCCAAGAGTTATTTTGTGGTCTGGGAAGTAAATACCTTTCTGCAGCCGTCTAAACAGACCAGAGTTCCTGAACACGCGAGCGTCATGAACCTTGCCCGGCCATCCGACGTAGATGTTTGTAAACCGTCCCCGATGGTCCACCAGTGCTTGCAGCACCATTGAAAAGTAGCCCTTTCTATTGATGTACTGGCTGGCCTGGTGGTCCGGTCCCAGGATAGGGATGTGAGTCCCATCGATAGCCCCACCGCAGTTTGGGAATCCCATCGCGGCAAAGCCATCTATGATGACCTGCGCGTTTCCCAGGGTCACTACCTTTGGGAGCAGTACCTTCACGATTGCGTTGGCTACTTGCATGACAACAACCCCCACGGTAGATTTGCCCACACCAAAGTGGTTCGCAACCGACCGGTAGCTGTCGGGCGTTGCAAGCTTCCAGAGGGCTATGGCCACTCGCTTCTCAACTGTGAGGGCTGCTCTCATCCTGGTATTCTGGCGCTTCAGGGCAGGGGACAGCAACTCACAAAGTTCGAGGAAAGTCCCCTTCCGCATGCGAAAGTTTCGCAGCCACTGGGATTCATCCCAGACCTGAAGCACTATACGGTCCCACCAGTCCGTGCTTGTTTCCCGGGCCCAGAATCGCCGTTCCACGATATCCACATGACCCATTGCCACCGTGATGTCCTGGGCGCTGGGGCTCATGGTTTCTGACAGCTCTGTGCTACTCTCCGACTTCAGGCCATCACGGCGGTGTCGTAGCCTCCTCGCCTGATTACTCTTCATCTGCCTCAGGGAAAGGTGTATGATAAGCTGCGAGGTGTTGAGAACGGCCAGAAGTGCAGCGATGGTCGCAGCGTGATCCATGATCGCAGTGCTGTGGCGTCCGCGCTGTCACTGACCAGAAAAGTGCGCGAACTGATTTCCCGCCGGCGCTTTCATGGAGGGAGGGAGGGCGTTAGTGACGGACAGATGACGACAAATTTTTTTTACCCAGAAGGCATTGGCGGCTCGACCCAGAATTCCGATGGGCAGCGGGGACTGCGGGAACTGTGGGATAGCTGCCCACAGTGCACCGCTTCCAATATCGACGCTCGCCCCGTTAGTGTGGACTCACAAAGTCGAATTACTGTCCTTAGTGTGTCCTTAGTGTGGACACACACGTTCGACTTTGCAATATCGATTCCACATATTCGATTTAAGTAAAATCGAATTACCCTCGTAGTGTAGACATACCCTCAGTAATGTTCATGTTCTCTATTTTGAAATATTATTTATTTTTATTACAGAAGAGCCTAGATGCTCTAACTTTAGGGCCCTTTTGTGCTAGGCACTGCACAAACATATAGCAACAAACAATCCTTGAAGATCTTATCATTTAAATTGACAAGACATAAGGGAAAGAGGCACAGAAAGGCAAAGTGACTTGCCCAAGGTCAGCCAGAGCCAGAATTAGAACTGTAGGTTTCTTGATTTCCAGTCCAGTGCCCTATCCAAGAGACCGTGTACCTTCAATAAATTCTTGTTACATTTGCACTCAGATTAATATAATGTGCTGAAGCGCTGTCTCAGGACCTGGTGGCGAAAACAAGTAGGGCTGGCCAGAAAACTGGGCTTCAGTTTCAGAAAAAACTTTGAGGTTTTAGAATTTGTTTTCATTCTGCAGGGGAATGGGTGGGGCAAAGACACACCCCACCCAGTGAGCTGGTGGTTAGGACTCACAACTGGGATGTCAGACACCCAAGTTCAAATCTCTCCTCTGCCTGATTCACCACATCCCAGGTAAGGGTATGTCTATACTACCCGCCGGATTGGCGGGTAGCGTTCGATGTATCAGGGATCGATTTATCACGTCTCGTCTAGATACGATAAATCGATCCCCGAATCACTGCCTGTACTCCACCTCGGCAGGAGGACTAAGCGAAGTCGATGGGGGAGCCGTGGCAGCCGACTCACCGCCGTGAGGATGGCCAGGTAAGTCGAACTAAGATTCTTTGACTTCAGCTACACGAATAGCGTAGCTGAAGTTGCGTATCTTAGTTTGAACCCCCCCCCCCCCGCTAGTGTAGCCCAGGCCTAAATGTCCTACCACTGATCAATAGAGCCAGTCTCTTGCTGTCTGGCCCAATGAATATTTAAAGTGCTGTTGTGGCTGTGTTGGTCCCAGGATGCTTTTGAGCTTCACAGAGCTGAAGAAGAGTCTCTTTAAATCCTTCAATGGAGCATGTCTCTTTCACCAACAGAAGTTGGTCCAATAACAGCTATTACCTCACCCAGCTTCTCTCTCTATTTATGCAAAGTGGAACAGCTCCAACAGGGGAAATTCAGAGAGATTCCCCCGTCCCCCCATACACACACATACACTCTCTCTCTATCCCTTCCAGTTGGACCAGAAATTCCATCCTTGACCTAAGAAACCTTCCTGATGAAAATTTTCTCAAAACTGACACAGTCCCACAAAAAGTTTGGTTTTGATCAATTGGCATGTTCCAATGAAAAAAAGATTTGGTCAAAAAATTCCTCACCATCTCTAACAACAAACCCTAAATTACAATAGTGGGTGAGGGGAAAGCACAGGCGTAAATGTTTTCTCCCCTCTGCTCCCTGCAAAGGCAGAAGCCATATAAATAAAAGAAGAGTGTTACCAGTCTGGCTCATTGTTTGGGTACATTGACACAATGAGCTCTTTGGGTGGCTTTTCCCTGCCAGGCTCCTAATAGCCATTTAATCTGTCCCCCCAGCTCAAATACATGGTAACATGTTATTATTTCATACTCTTGGTCTTTTTCCCTAGCAGCTCTTAGGAGCCTGCAGCTCAGCCAAACAACTGATGCGGCTGTATTAAAAAAAGAAGGTGAGCTAAGAGCATATCATCACATTCTGGTGTCTGCAATAATGTTCTGGGAAGCTGGCAATTCAGCAATGAAATTCAATCAGCACCAGTACAGAATTACGGAAGTCTTTTCACAAGGGGGACGCTGCATTTCCCTTTGATTTTTTTCTTAATTGAATTACTGTCTCCCCTCCTCCCGATTCAGTACCAAAGAACTACTTCCAAGGAGTTCCCTACATGCTGGGCAAGCAGAATATGGAGCTAAGGTTTGCCACACAGATCTTATGCTAAATGCATTCCCTATGTGCCAGTCAGAAGTCAGTCACAAAAGCAGGACAAGATAGAGGGCTGGAACACGATGGCAACTTTCTTCGTAGAGTATTTGTTTGCATGACAGACATGAGTATTTAAGCATGTTTCCTACAGCTTTGCCTTTTTTCCCCCACTCATATTTGAGTGAGTGAAGATTCTACAGATATACAGCCATGTGTTTAAAAAGTTGTTGCGAGTTGGCAAAACAAAGATAGCATGGTGGCTGCAGCACAAGGGATGGCACTATGCTGAGCAAACATCTTAACACATCAGGATGTTTTTAACGGTAAAGCAGATTTCCCACACTCTCACTTGCTGGAAGGGACCTCCAGTAAGCCAGGTATTCCATCCATTTGTATTGCAGTAAGATTCATTTAATTAACCCTCATCCATCCCACTACAGGTGGAGTCTGAACTCAGAGGTGAGGCTAAGTGTAGAGAGAGTCTAAAAATGGCCAGAAGAGAGGAGAGTAACAAGAAAAAACAAACAATAGGAGGGTGTCATAATATCTACGTAGGTTACCCCTTTATATCTACTTGACATGTAAATGACCCCAGCTTAGAGAGACTCCCTTACTCAGTGGATGCAAGTATGTCAAAGGGAATCTGAATATCAGAGAGTCTAACTTAGACCAACCTATATATCTCTTCTGAATTTGACAATCGGTCTTAAATCTCTCTTCCCATGGGGCTTTACCATCTCCCTTAGCAGCTTGTTCCATTGCTTGGACAGTTCCTTGAGTTCTAAAGTCAAATTTACCATTGATATATGTGGTCAATATAAGTGGCAGAAGTGAAGCCAAAGGAGGTCATATAGCCAAAGTCAAGGCAGTAGCACCTACTTACGCTGATGGTGAATTTAGCAGACAGAGCTTCTTACCATATTCAGACAAATTTTTTGTGCTACACTTTATACCCATCTGTAGTGGAGCCCCACTCCAGAAGAACAGGGGTTAAAAGCAGCCTGGGAGAGGGCTGTGGCTGGGATAAAAGGAGTGAGAACAGCTGAGGGACTAGCTGACCACAGGTGTGGCCAGCTCAATCAGAGCCCAGCTGACCCTGAGGGGCCAGGAGCTGAAGGAGTCTCACTCTAGCCCTGGAGTGGGAAGGGCTAGCTGCTTGACAGCAAGGTACCTGAAGCAGAGCAGTGCTGCAGAAAAGGGCAAAGGGAGCTGGGGAGCTCCAGCCTGGTAACCACCCTCCCCCCCCGACCCCTTCCCTTTCTCTCCTACCCCCCTTACTTCGTGCCATCCTGCCAGTCTTATATAGTCCCCTGGCTAATAAGGCCCACCGGTGCTTCCCTTCTAGCAATTAGGCATGGCATACTTAGCCAGCCCTAATTAATGCTTCTTAATTGGAGCTGGGCTAACAGAGGGCTGGCTCAGGACCTCCTAGCCAGCACCCTGTTACACCATCTCTTTGTTCTGGTATCACTGACTAATGAGAATAATTGATCCCTTCCATCTTTATAACAAGCCCTTATATGCCCAGTTATACCCTCTTATTACACCTTACATGTGATAATTCCTGAGTATGTGAGCCACTTTGCATTTGCCTTTATGGGACCTCTTTTTTTTTTTATCTGTAAAATGTGGGGTGTTGTGAGGCTTTAATTGACTAATGTTTATACAGCACTTTGAGATCCTTGAATTAAAGGCACTAGATGTGCATTAAGTGGTCGTGTTGCTGCTGCATATATTGCATATATTTTAGTCCTGTCTTCCAAAATATACATGGTCCCTCCCTGTTTTCTTTAGAGGGGGATTTGATTAGCACATTCACATTTAATGCAGTCTGAAACTTATTGAACTGTATTGGTGCTATTTTCACTCCCTCCATTTGGGTACTTCAGTTGTATTTCTACTCTTCTGTTACACACAGATTTGGGGAGGGATTAGGCAGCAGAGATAATACAGAAGTCCATCCAGGGAGCCCTAAATTCACATCTGATTTAGGTTAGAAGTGAAGATCTGTTTGGTTCATCCTTAACCTTTAGGAGATATTTGTCCACCTCACAAAATCATCGAGGGGCTGATTCTTCCCTATCTTGTACCTTGTACAGTCATGTCTTCCCCTGCAAAACAAACATAGTTGCAGTTTAGCACTAAGATGTAGTGGCAAAGTCTCATGGAGTCACAGAATGACTATGGATCTGTGGACCAGAATTTGGACATTGGTAGTGCTGAGAATGGTCCAAAACTGGAATCCCAGAGGATACTGCATGTTAGGCAGGGTGTTAAGATTCTGTGGGCCTATCTGGTGATATGTAGACTGTATTTCTTATACAGTTCTCACTGAATTTCCCTTGTTTCTCTGGATAGTGATAATAGCCACTAAAATTCAGGAGAATCAAATTAACCCACAATATTATTTAAAATCACATTATTTTTAAATGAAGAATAAAGTTTCCAGTTTATCCAAAAACTTTGCCAAACGTCTAGTTTTCGATTGAGTTTCAGTTTCTATTTACCCAAGTAATTAAATTATCAGTCCCAACCACCAACAGTGTGATGTATAATATTTAAGAGCGGAATAATAACCACCAGGAACAGTTACAGTATAGCCTGTTTATACATTTTAATTTTCTACCACTAGAGGGCTGTGATGTTCTGTGTATTCAGCAAAACCCAACTCATCCTGTCAGTGATACATTTGTACTGAGGTGCTATTGTAAGTGGCATTTCCAAAGAAGTCTCTTTGGATCACAAGCTAAATATGAGTCAACAGAGTAACACTGCTGCAAAAAAAGCAAACATCATTCAGGCATGCATTAGCAGGAGTGTTGTAAGCAGGACACAAGAAGTAATTCTTCCACTCTACTCCATGCTGATTAGGCCTCAACTGGAGTATTGTGTCCAGAACTGGACACATCAAAAATATGTGGACAAATTGGAGAAAGTCCAGAGGAGAGCAACAAAAATTATTAAAGGTCTAGAAAACACGACCTATGAGGGAAGATTGAAAAAAAAAACTGGGTTTGTTTAGTTTGGAGAAGAGAAGCCTGAGATGGGACATGATAACAGTTTTCAAGTACATAAAAGGTTGTTACAAGGAGAAGGAAGAAGAATTATTCTGCTTAAGCTCTGAGAATAGGACAAGAAGCAATGGACTGAAAATGCAGCAAAGACAGTTTAGGTTGGACATGAGGAAAAACTTCCTGACTGTCAGGGTGGTTAAGCACTGGAATAAATTGCTCAGAGAGGTTGTGGAATCTCCATCATTGAAGATTTTTAAGAGCAGGTTAGACGTCAGGAATGGTCTAGATAATACTTAGTCCTGCCTTGAGTACAGGGGACTGGACTAGATGACCTCTTGTGGTCCCTTCCAGTCATATGATTCTATGAGCATTTAATTTAAACTTAGAAAGACACAAATACCAAGTCTAAAATAATCAAATACTGGGGCTTAACAAGTTCATAAGGTAGCATTTTTTTCCACCAAAACCTTTCGCACATGAGTAACTTTAGGCACCTGAATAGTTCCATTTAAATCAATGGATCTGATCATTTAAAGTTACTCAGATGTGTCTGTGTTTGTAGGATTGAAACATTAGTTTCTATCCAGTTAGCTTCAGGTGCAAATGACTATGCAAGGCCGTGGAAAGCGAGACCACATGAGTCCACAAACCCAGGCCAGTGCTCTAACCGCTGGGTAATGGTCACATGTGATATGGCATGTAGTGAAAAAAATGCTGCTCTGAGATCTATGCAACAGAGATCAGCTTCCCTATTGTGCTCTTTCTACATGTGTAGAAGTCCCATACACCTTTAATATACAGGGAGGGAGTAAAAAACCACAGTAGAGACTTGAGAGCAGAATTTTGTCACTAGGATACGAAAGCTCACTTATAATTAATCAATAATAATCTGTATTGTGGTAGCACTTAGGAGCTCCAGTTAGGGACTAGGACTCCTTTGTGCTAGGTGCTGTACAAACACAGAACAAAACTTTCTTAAACGTTTGTCTCACAATAGCATACAGCAGTTAACCTGACTGAATGTGTTAAGTGTCAGGTCCTCAGCAGGTTTAAATTGGCATAGCTCCAGCTGAGTCTGGCCCAAAGTATTCATTTGAGATGTCTAATTTAATCACCAGGGCCATTCTAAAGATTTTCATCTCATTCACACTGGTTGTGAACTAGTGCAGCTTCACTGACCTTCAGCTGAGTTATTTCTGATTGCCACCAGCATGCATGTGTTTTATAACAGTCGTGTGTGGTGCTTCGGTGTTTAATAAAGCCCTAGCTCCCCACCCCCGTAGACGCGTCTTTTGAAATGAAGCACCATTCTAGTTGTATTTTAGTGTGTTGCATTTTCATTTTGAATCATTTATACCTGATAAACAAACCCATGGAACCAGATCCTCAGCTGGTATAAAACAATATAGCTCCATTGAAATAAGTGGAGATATGGGGTCTTACACTGCTGAGGATCTGGTGTGATAACTGAGGGGTACAAAAGTACATCTTCACTAGAGAGCATCTAAGTCTAAACATCCTTGGCACCAATTTGTACCTACATATTCTCCCTGTGTAGAAGAGTCAGAGGACAAAGTGACCCTGGCAAGCAAATCAGCTTCTAATTCCAGGAGGAGAATGAGACTCTCGCAATGTAATGTCAGCATTCTCTGTATTCACTCTGGTCTGGTTAAAGACTGCAGACACCAGCGGAACCACTGGGGAGGTTTTTTTAAGACTTCATCAGTAGCCTACTGTAAACACAGCAATAAATATGTGGCAAGTACAGAAATGTCCATTCTCTAGGCCAAAAATAACAAATTCTTTGGCCTGGTAGAGGACACCTTTATATAAACAGCTTAGGTTTGCACACAGGAGGCCAGATCCTCAGCTGAGGTACACACGTATAGCTCCATTGAAGTCAGTTGACACCAGCTGAAAATCTCGCAAACTCATAGACTTTAAGGCCAGAAGGGACCATCATGATTATCTAGTCCAGTGGTTCTCAAACTTTTGTACTGGTGACTCCTTTCACATAGCAAGCCTCTGAGTGTGACACCCCCCCCCCTTATAAATTACAAAAACTTTTAAATATATTTAACACCATTATAAATGCTGGAGGCAAAGCAGGGTTCAGGTTGACAGCTCACGACCCCCCATGTAATAACCTCACGACCCCCTGAGGGGTCCTGACCCCCAGTTTGAGAACCCCTGATCTAGTCTGACCTCTTGAGCACTGAAGGCCATAAACCCTCAGCCACCCACTCCTGTCCCATTGTTTCTTCAGGTGCATATATTGTGTAATCCAATTAATCAAAATTACCATGGTTTAAATAAGCAGGTCAGCTCTTTCCTTGTGATTTATAAAAAGTGTAATTCGAGGCAGGGCTTGTCTTTTTGTTCTTTGTTTGTACAGCACTTGGCATATTGCACTCCTGATCCATGAGTAGGGCTCCTAGGTACTATGGTAATATAAATATATAACAATCAGCAGCAGCATCCTGATGATGAAAACAAAACCATCTACATGCAACTGCTCAGTCATGAATTGCTCCTCTCACTACTTCGTACTATAAAACAAGAACCACAGATGAAAAGGGCAGTGCTGTCTAATGGTTAAAGCAAGGGACTGGATGCTAGAGTTAGGAGCATAATGGATTATTCAGTTTGCTGGCAATTGAAACAAAAATGGGAAAAATCATTTCAGAATGAACTGACAAGCTGAAAATAAGTTTGTTTTCTGTCGAATAAAACATTTAGTCCAACCCATAATGAAATGTTTCGTTTTGATTCAGCATTTCTAATTTTTTTAAAAATAAAACTAAAGGAAATTTTGAAAGAAATCATTTCAAACTGAAAAATCAAAATGTTTTATTTAGAAAATGTTTCAATTTTTCAGAATATCAAAGGTTTTTTTACTGAAACAATTTGGCAAAAATCAACACAAATCTGCTAAATGTTTTGGTGTTGCCAAATCTGCGTTTTTAGCAAAAAAAATGAAAAAAAATTTCACCCAGCTCTACTGGGAGCCAAGAAGTCTGGGCTCTATCACCAGCTTGGCCACTAACTTGGTGTGTGGTCTTGAGCAATCCCCTAACTTCTCATTGAAGGAAGTTAATAATATCGCCCTACCTTTATAAAGCAAGTTGGGATCCTGGCCTGAAAGATGCTGAACAAGTACTAGCAATTATTATTAACATGATTTACATGCATTTATCTAAAGGTGAAACAGGCCTGTTAGGTCATCTAGTCCAACCACCTGCCTGGGCGGGATTCTGAGTATGGTAAAGTCTCCATAGATTTGCAAAGTCAAATTTTAAGTGTACAAAGCACTAGGGATTCCATCATTCCAACAAGAGACTGACGGTCCTGTAATCTAGTAGCCTGCAATATCGTATCCTATCAGTTAATCTGACATGATTTCTCCAAGGTAGAAATGTGTAGCCCTGTTCTCCATTCCCTTGAACCTTGTGTAGTCATTTACATCTATGCACAATGAGTGTAAACTACTATCAATTCAAAAGGGTGGTGCTCCATTCCTCCTCCCCTTTGCACAGGTGTAAACCACTGCACAAGATACAAGGCAGTGGAGAATTTGGCCCATAACCAACAAATCAGATAAGAACGGCCATACTGGGTCAGATCAAAGGTCCATCTAGCCCAGTATCCTGTCTTCTGACAGTGGCCAATGGCAGGTGCCCGAGAGGAAATGAACAGAACAGATAATTATAATCATCCAGTGATCCATCCCCTGTCGCCCATTCCCTGCTTCTGGCAAACAGAGACTAGGGACACCCTCCCTGCCCATTGTGGCTAATAGCCATTGATGGACCTATCCTCCGTGAATTCATCTAGTTCTTTTTTGAACCCTGTTATAGTCTTGGCCTTCACAACATCCTCTGGCAAGGAGCTCCATGGGTTGACTATGCGTTGTGTGAAGAAATACTTCCTTTTGTTTGTTTTAAACCCGCTGCCTATTAATTTCATTTGGTGACCCCTAGTTCTTGTGTTATGAGAAGGAGTAAATAACACTTCCTTATTTACTTTCTCCACATCAGTCATGATATTATAGACCTCAATCATATCCTCCCTTAGTCGTCTCTTTTCCAAGCTGAAAAGTCCCAATCATATTAATCTCTCCTCAGACGGAAGAGAGATTCCGTACCCCTGTTCCATACCCCTAATCATTTCTGTTGCCCTTTTCTGAACCTTTTCCAATTCCAATATATCTTTTTTGAGATGGGGCGACCACATCTGCACGCAGTATTCAAGATGTGGGTGTACCATGGATTTATATAGAGGCAATATGATATTTTCGGTCTTATTATCTATCCCTTTCTTAATGATTCCCAACATTCTGTTTGCTTTTTTGACTGCCGCTGCACATTGAGATGCCAATGGATAAAATGTTCCAGAGTGACTACGTGATTTAGGAACATGAATCCCACTTTTAGAACTAATTGAGGCACTTAGACCAGATTTTTAAAGGTATTTAGATGCTTAAAGATGCAAATAGGAACTTTTGAGAATCTCACTAGGCACCTAGGTGCCTAACTCCCATGGATTTTGAGCCCTTAGTGCCTATTGAGATTCTCAAAAGTGCCCATCTGCATTTTTAAGCACCTAAATACATTTATAATGTGGCTCCTATGACCCTAAGTCCTATTGACATTCAGTTAAACTTAGATTCCTAAATAGAACTGGTCAGAATTTTTTTGACAAAATGTTTTCATTGGAAAATGCTTTTAATCAAAACAAACTTTACATGGAAAAAGATTGGTGTCAATAAATGTTTTGACACAAAGTTTTGAAAAAGGTTAAAAATTGTCAAAACAAAATGTGTCAATCTTTTCAACATGAAAAAATCTGGTTTGAAACCACTTTTGATTTCACATTTTAAAGCTAATTATAGTTTTGAAAAATTAAAATGGGCCTAATCAAAAGGAACCATTTTGATTTACGTGAATCAATGAGTTTTTTTCTGAGTTTTGGTTCACAAAAATTTGAGATTTCAACTTTTCATCCAGATTCAGGATGGGCAAATGTTTTGACATCTCAAAAATGTTTGTGGGATGGGAAAACCCATCTCTTGCCCAGCTCAACTCCCAAGTGCTTATGCAATTTTTGAAAATGCTTCTTAAGATCTTACCTCATTTAGGTAGTTTTGAACATTTTATCCCAAAATCTCACATGACAACAATATCTTCTGGCCAAATCTGATTCTTATTTGTTTAAACTGGGTTTATATCAGCACTGCAAAACAAACATGCCCAAGGTTACTGCACTCATGCTTTGGGAAACATATGATTTCCATGTTTGTCGTCTTCATCACTATAATATTTCACACTTACAGAGCTCTTTAACCATTCATCCTCAAACACCCCTTTCAGATCATTACAATTTCCAATATTATGTATGGGGACTAAGGCACAGATGGTGGAGTGTTTTTCCTCAAGGTTATACAGCAACTTTGTGGCAGAGCTGGAGTTACTATACTTGATAATAATTCTATATGACCTTTCATCCGAGGATCACAAGGCACTTCACAAATACTTAGGAACTAAAAAGCAGTTCTACTCGGAAAAGTGACTAAGAGTGGCATCATGGGACTCCATGTTTATGGTCTCTGTGTGACTCCAAAACCAATGTGTCAAGTTTACAAATAAAAAAAAAAACTGCCAACCCTGCAAACTCAGCCTGGGAGTCAAACTGGGCTTTCTTCTTGCACATCATCACCAGTCAAACAGAGCAGCATAGAAGAGAATTGCATTAAGATGGAAGGTTTTAGGACTAGAGCCTCAGCTGGTGTAAATCAGCATAGCTTCATTGAATTCCAATTGGGATTCTGACCCTCAAACTATTAAAAACCAATTAGTCTCTTGCGCTTTGTGCAGCAGTGATGCATAGTGGATTAAAAAATAAGTCGTCCTAATTTTTTTCTGGATAAAATTAAAAAAGATGCTCCAAAGCTGGTAGACCTATTGGCATGCTCTTAGCAAAGGATCTTGAACTTCATGCCAATAACATTTAACGTTCCTGACTCTCAGCGGTCTGCACTGTATATTGGAGAGTTTGGTTATTTTCACTTATTGTCATGTTAAAAGGGCTATTTCACATTAGAAGAAAAATCCATCAGACTTAGATTAACACGGCAGTGGTAAAGGGCTCCATGTTGCCACAGAAATCGTATAGCATTTAGCACCATGGCGACACATAAAGACTCTTTTCTTTCACAAAGGAAATCCCACAGGCTTCTACACAAATATTATCACAACATACGGCTCCCTATTGCATTATAAAGGAAATATTTACTATAGGTTTATGCAGGTAACATTACACAGAAGGATTCCTTCTGACCAGAACAGAAGCACTAAGTGTCTTCTGCAAGTGTCTGTGAAGTGCTGCAGGGGGTTAGCACATGAGTCTGTTATTTCTGAAGACCGAAGATTAGATTCCATCTAGGTCACAAGTGCAGTGGGTCTCATCCCCATCCCAGTTCATTAAAAATCCACCAAAATTGGTCGTGATTGGCAGTCCGTGACCATGAGAGGCCCAGGACTGGAATAGCTGAGGTCAGGTCAGGACTGAGGTAATAGCAATAACAACAACAATCTTTTGTTCCTAGGCGCCCATGGCTGTGGACCATTGGGCGCCTTAGCAAATTAAGCTAAAAGTATCACTTACAATAACTGGGCAACATGCCTGAGTAAATCTCAGAGCAGGAACCAGGTCTGAGGGGAAATAAAATCACCCTCCCCTCACCAAAAGAAACACTCATACTAAAATGAGAAATGAAAAATGACTGGACCTGATTCTGCCTTCACTTAGACTAGTTTTACCTAATTGACTTCAGTGGAATGACTCCCAGTTTACATGGGTATCAGGACTTAGTTCGATGAACAGTTGGTGCAGAGCAAGCTGGGGTTTAAATCTACAGTGCAGTAGCATGCCGCACACTAACTGCCCGGATGGATGCTGCTACCGCCACTTGACCTACTCCACTTTGAAATGGAAGTAGGTCAATGCCCACTGAGTAGGTTAACGTGGGCTAGGGCACTTTTAGTGTGTGGTAATAGGGTAACACAGCCAGTTAGTGAGTGGCATGCTGCTGAGCTGTAGATTTACAGTCCAACCTGCCATATACTAGATGTTTGTCTAGACCGTTTTCAACCTGTGGGCAAAGGACCCCTGGGGGTCTGCAGACTGCCTAAGATTTCCACAGGGGCCTACACCTCCATTTGAAATTTTTTAGGGGTCCACAAATGAAAAAAGTTTGAAAACCACTGATCTAGACAAGCCCTAAGAGAGCTCAGAAGGGGAGAGATAGCTCAGTGGTTTGAGCATTGGCCTGCCAAACCCAGGGTTGTGAGTTCAATCCTTGAGGGGTCCACTTGGGGATCTCAGGCAAAATCAGTACTTGGTCCTGCTAGTGAAGGCTGGGGGCTGGACTCGATGACCTTTCAAGGTCCCTTCCAGTTCTAGGAGATGGGATATCTTTATTTATTTAATTCTTGCCCCAAAGGTTGACACCAAGGTACTTTTGCATCTCTTAGGGTTGAAAATTCCACAGCCATGGTCTCTCAATGGAGAAGGCCCTGCCTTGTGAACTTGGTACCATGGGATCAAGAAACCGTTCAAACCCCAGTAATCTCAATTGCTGCATGAGGGCACAAGGCAATAACTGCTGCTTATTCAGGTATTCAGGGCCTAGACTGCTTATGGTCTTCAGTAGTAATGATTAGTTCTTGAATTTCGCTATAGGAATTTCACTATATAGGAAGCCAATGCAAATTGCAGCTCATCAATAGTGTGGTGTAGGGGACCAGGAATGAAATCACATGGGGGCCTGGCTGTCAATACGAGATCCATTAGCAGAGCTCTGTGGGGAACACTGGACTGGAGTGGGAGGCTGAGCTGCAGGTCCAGACTGAGATGCATTGGTGGCGCTGTGTGTGTGACAAGACATGGAAATACTGCAGGTCAGGACTGAAGCGTGCTGGCAGAGCTGCATGGATGCTTACACAGCACGTGCCCATCCTGAACCTGGCTCAGACCAACGATACCAGTCCATGACTTTTTGTGAGGTCTAAATTTATCATCAATTTAAACAGTCTGTAGTAATTCAGTGTCAAATTTCTCCTGCCTCTCAGAACACATCAGTGTCCTATTCCATTTTTATGTTCCCAACCTCTCACCCCACTGACTTTGCTGAGTGGGTTTGGAGTGCTAAGTCTAGACCCAAGGGAGCAGATTGCTGCATCTTTGTTAAATACTTTATTTGTTGAAGTGAACAAGATGGGATGTCAGCTCAGCAGAAATTTCTTATTGCTGTTCCCAGCTTCCACAGCACCTGGCAGGTGGAAAGATGTGCGGGTGACCGACCAACCTGGTTTGCTCCATAGCTGTGGCCCTTCTATGCCTGCAGGCCAAATGCAAACCTGGGGTAAGTGGGTGCACTCCATTAACTTCATGGGAATAGCACCTGCTTCTGTGAGACTGAACTATCCTTGTAACTTGTATGACTGAAACATGAGGAGGTCGGTGGAGTAAAATATGCAATTATATGCCGTAGCCCTGGAAAAAATATCTGTTCTCCCACTCTTTACTATAATGTAGATAATTATAATGATGTGTGATGTGAAGCTGCCCTGTGTGGCAGCAGGATCAGGGTTATTATACACAAGAAATTCCCACTACTTTACAAGGCTGGCATGCATGTGTTTTGAGATGGTGGTGTTTTTTAAATTTGCAATGCAGTGTTCGCCTGTACACTTAATTCAATATCTGTGCAGTCTCTCTTTGCCAGGATATTTCATGTGCAGGACTGTAAGGCTGAGCCTTCAAAGAAAAAGATCTCATCATAGGAAACATTTAGTGGCGTATTGACTACCGGTAGATAAACAATGGCTGAGTTTACTATCTAGGCCAGGTGTCACTCTGGTGCACTCCTTAATCTGCAACCTACCACTCTGCCTGTTGACAAGCTTCTTTACCCAGAGTTATGTTTAGTTTATACCGGCCCTTCCCCATGAGCTAAGCTCCTAACAAAAGGACAACTTGCTACCTTTTCCCTCATTTCCTCAGCTTGTTCAATGTCACTTATGTCTCATGCTGTAAACATCTGAGCAAATGTTTCTTTTCTAAGACATTTACAGACAGGAGCCTTCCCCACCCGCTGTTGGATATATGAAGCAGGGTGGGGTAGGGGACAAGCACTGGGTTGAGAACCAGGAGCTCTTGGACAGAAATGTTTGGTATTGTGGTTAAATCAGAGGCCAGAAGCAGAGAGATCTAAGATCTATTTCTAGCTCTGCCAGAGACTTCCCGTGTGACCTTGGACAAGTCATCTAACTCCATGCCTGAGTTCCCATCTGTACAATGGAGACAGAGATACGTGCCTACCTCACAGCATTACTGAGGATTAATGTGTGTTTTTTACTCTGAAGAGGGCTGATGTAAAAATGATCTTTTCTTACTGGAGAGATCTGCTCCCAGTGTGTGGTCAGAGCAGTACTTAATTTGTGCCAGGGCTTGTCAGGGCTGAGCCCTGGCACCTCTCGGCTTGGCAGTTCATAGCCCCAGCACCTCTGGGCTTGCCATGTCAGCTATGAAAAAAAAATAAAAAAAAAAATCGCTTGAGCCCCAGCACCTAATTGCTTGAGCCCCAGCACCTCTTTCATTACAAATTAAGCACTGGTTCAGAGTCAGATCTGCTTGCCTGCTGACCAAAATAAGTTTTCACTATGCCTAGTCTCTACGCAGCTCAGCAAGAGGGAGCTGGATTGTGTTCCTTGCTGTGCATCCTCACTAGAATTGTTACCTAAGTTCCATTCGCAGGACCGATTAGTTCCACCTGTGCAAGCTAATGCAGGGGGCGGGGCAATGGTATTGTACAGGTGTCACCAAGGGCAGAATCTAAACTATAAAACCTTTGACTGTAGCTGATCTATAGCCCAGGGGAAGGATTGCTTGTTCCCATATCTCCCCAGGGCCCAACCCAACTCCACAGGCTATGTCAGAGGTGGGCAAACAACGGGACCGTCCTGCCTGGCCCGGGAGGCTAGCCCCCAGCCCCTCCCCTGCTGTCCCCCTCCCCCGCAGCCTCAGCTTGCTCGCTCCGCCGCTGGCGCAATGCTCTGGGCGGCGGGGCTGTGAGCTCCTAGGGCAGTGCAGCTGCAGAGCCCGGCCTGACCCAGTGCTCTGTGCTGCATGGTGGCGGTGGCGGCATGGCCCAGGTTCAGCCAGGTGGCGCGGCTGTAGCAGCACCGGCCACCAGTGCTCCAGGCAGCACGGTAAGGGGGCATGGAGCAGGGGAGGTTGGATAGAGGGCAGGGGAGTTCGGGGTGGTTGTCAGGGGGTGGGGTTGTGGATAGGGGGCGGGGCGGTCGGGGACAGACAGGGGGTTGAATGGGGGCAGGGGTCCCGGGGAGGGGCAGTCAGGAAGGAGGGGGGGTTGTATGGGGCGGCAGGGGGCAGTCAGGGGACAGGGAGAAGGGGTGGTTGGATGGGGCAGGGGTCCCGGGGGGGCCATCAGGAATGAGAGGAGGGGTTGGATGGGGTGGCCGGGGTCCGGGGGCGGTCAGGGGACAGCGAACAGGGGTGTGTGGATGGGGCAGGAGTCCTGGGGGGGGGCAGATAGGAAGTGTGGACCAGGCCACAACCCCCTCCCCAACTGGCCTTCCATACAATTTATGAAACCCGATGCGGCTCTCAGGCCAAAAAAAGTTTGCCCACCCCTGGGCTATGTGCTGGGCTGAGGATTAGCCCCTAGATGCTTGTAACATATCACTCTGCTGTACATTGCACCACCAAATCCTCTTCCTGTTCCACTAATACAAGGGTCTATCAGAGCTTCTCCTGTTAAACTTTGCAGGAGGGATTCTTAATCCCCATCACAATGTACTACCATTCTTATGAACTCCTACTGACATGGTAATGTTATCTGTCCCCTTCCTGTAGCTATGTTCATCCAGTTGACTTCTATTGACCTTGTAACCCAACCTGTTCCCTTCACACGGGTATATAATTCTGAGAGACTTTGGCTGACTTTGTAATGAAACAGGTCCCCTTCACAGTGTACACAGTTCAGTTTCTCTAACACACACCGATCCTCTCACGTTGTAACAGAATTCCCTTGTGCTTTCTCTAATGCTGTAATGTATAGGGTTGACACCTAGCAGATTTTGTGTAGTCACGAGCGTACAGAATCAGGTTCCTGTGACAATATATCTCTGGCTCATTCAGTTCTGGCTCTCACTGTTTCCCACTGTAAGAGAAATGCCACCTGGAAATTAAAAGTGCAGGGAAATCACAAGCCACAATTGTATGCCAACTGTATCTCATATGGCCTCCCTGTTACCACAGTATCTGAGCACCTCACAATCTTTAACACAGGTATCCTCACAACACCTCTGTGAGGCAGGACAGTGCTGTTAGCCCCATTTTACAGATGGGAACTGAGGCACAGACAGTCTCAGACCCGGATCTTCAAAGATATTTAGGCTCTTAACTTCCATTGAAATCAACAGAAGTCAGGGGCGGCTCTAGGCACCAGCAAAGCGAGCAGGTGCTTGGGGCAGCCCATTTGCAGGGGTGGCAGCCGGAAGGGATCCAGCCTGGGAGCTGAGAACCAACAGGGGGCCCTGGGAGCTGTAGTTCCTTGGTTAGCTCCCTGCCTATAGAGCCAGCCCTGGAGCAGGGAAAGAACTACAACAGGAAAGGGAGGGGGAGGGAGTATGGTAGCTGAAACCTCATGCTGCAGCTTGCTGTGAATGGAGAGCTCACTGCTAGAAGGGAGTGGCACTGTGAACAGGGAACAAGTGTGCCCAAGGAGTAGAAGGCTTTGCCCCAGAGATCCCCTTCAGAAGACATCCCCAGCCTGGATTAGGGATACTGGTGTGACCTCACCTTGCAGCCCCCAAAGAAAGAATTGGGTGGACTAAATGGACAGTGCACCTCTCTGTCTGAAGCCTAGCAAGGGAGGTACGTGGATCCCACTAGAATTTAAAATGAAAAGTAAGGGAGGGGAGGCTCTGCTAGAGAACCTGGACCGCTTTAGATACAGTACCAGGCACTTAGGAGGATTTCCACTTCTGAGCCATGGAAGCAGAAATTGACTTTTCCTTTCCAGATTTAGCTAATATTCAGAAAGGGAATCTAGCACCTGCCTTCCAGATTTGATCACCCTCAAAATTCAGGAGTGCTCAAGCTCAATTTGGGCAGCTGTTACTTCATTTCCCCCATATCAAATATACTGATCCACTGTAACTTGCTGTAGAAAAAGTAGGATAAAATTGAGGAAGAAATGCTTCCCAGTGGTTATTAGGACTGGAATTGCTATTTTCAACAGCCATTGCCTTTTTTTTTCAGTTTTATTTGTTTAAAAGGAAGACAGTGATATTACATTGGCAAATTCTCCATAGAAACAAAGAGTGGAACAAAAGAATAACAAAGGCACCTCAGCTTTTCCTCATTTATGGAGGACAGTCTTATAATATGCATCCAGATATCCTCCAATCACACAAGCTGAAAACTGTTCCACTTTACTGCAGTTCTGTAACCATATGGGAACCAATCCTGTCTTGTGTTCTGTGCACATCTAAAATTCCTGCTGAATGACCCGCCCTGGGAGTGAGTTACCAGTGACCCAGGGCTGGGGCAGAAAGAGGGTGCAGTTGGCGGGGGAGAGCCCAGAGTTGGGGTGTCAGGGGGTGCAGGTGGAGGGGGGAGAGCCCAGGGCTGGGGCGGCAGGGTGTGGGTGGGGGGGGCACTGGTGAGGGGCAAGGGGGGAGCCCAGAGCTGGGGCAGCAGGGGGTGCGGGTGGAGGAGGGAGAGCCCAGGGCTGGGGCGGCAGGGTGTGGGTGGGTGGGGGCATTGTTGGGGGGCAAGGGGGAGCCCAGAGCTGGGGCAGCAGGGGGGAGGCCCAGAGCAGGGGCGGCAGGGGGTGCAGGTGGGGGGGAAGCCCAGGGCCGGGGCAGCAGGGAGGTGCAGGGGGTAGCCCAGGGCTGGGGTGGGGGGCAGCCAAACATTTTTTTGCTTGGGGCAGCAAAAATCCTAGAGCCGGCCCTGACAGAAGGTAGGAGCCTAAGTATCTTTGAGGAGCTAGGTTTATGTGGCATGCCCTAAGTCGCACCAGGAAGTTTGTGGCAGAGCAAGGAACTGAACACAGGCCTTGCAAATTCCAGGCTAGTGCCCTAATCACCGGACCATCCTTCGTTACAACTATGCAGATAATACCCCTGATCCTGCTGCCACACAGGGCAGCTTCACATCACACTGGAAGATTCTGTCTGTGTAGGGGACAACTTGGGTGGCTCTTCTGCTACCACTCCTTGCCAGGATGTGGCCAGGGAAAAGAGAGCATGGAAGAGCCTTCCTTGTGCCAAACTGATCCCCAGGTGACAAAATGGCCTCTTGGGGCCCTCGGCAGTGAGTGTAGACTAGGACAGCCTTCATACTGCCCTCATTTATTTGGGGACCAGCCCAGCACCAATAGGACCCCAGGATCAGGGAGGTCTAAGGTTATGTCTCCATTACACACCACTTTTGGTGGCATGTAGCGTACATATAGCTACATGCCTCGGAAAGGCGTCAGCAGCTCCTTGCGACCAGAGCCTTTCACTGCAGTGAGGAAAGCCTCTGGCAGGGGAGCTGAGCCTTTCCCCGCTGCCTCCCTGCCGACAAAGCCTTTCCCTGATGCTGGAGGCTCTGCCTGAGAAAGACACCATCAGCGGGGAGGCAGCAGGACACTATACTGCTAAAAATAGCAGTGTAGACAGGGCAGCACTACTTGGGCGGGTAGAGAGCTGTGTAAGGTATGTACTCAAGTACTTACCCACAGCCTTCAGCCATACCTCTACTTTACTAACCTAAGCCCTGCCTCACCCTCTACACTGCTATTTATACCTGTGCTAGGGGATCTACATGGATACATACTCTACATGTCTCTAAAAAAGTGTGCAGTATAGATGCACCCCTAAAGATAGTTAAAGGTTGTGATCTTTATACACATACCTCACCCATGTAAACCAGAAGAGGGAGCTGTTCCTCAGAGAGGATTCATCCTAGGGGAGGATAAGCAGGGTTGTCATGACCTCACCCCCGGGGCTGAGGTCTGCTGGAGAAGAGCCACACAGGCTGAGGCTGCCAGAGGGACATGCTAAATCAGCTCTGGCCACATTCCCGAACTGGTCATTACAATCCACTTTGTTTTGTCAGTAGTGTCTGGCTTTGGATTGCCCTGTGAAGCAGGATTACAAGTGCCTCACGCCAAAATGACTCTGACCATCCCCTAGGCAGGACTTTAAAATGCCTTCTCTCACACCAGAGAATATTTGTTTACAAGAACTCAGTGGTATTCAATGGCATTCATGGTACAGCTCTGGAAATTCTCTGCAGGACAGAAGGAACATGTAAGGACTGGGTGTGCATCTTTATCTGAAGAATTGAGATTTTGTCACTACCATATACTGGCCCTAAAACCAGCTTAACTGTCCTCAGAACGGCCACCCCACTGGAAGAGTACTGTAGACACAACAAAGGGTATGTCTACACTTGGAGCTGAGGGTGATTCCCAACACATGTAGACACACACTGGCTCTCCTTGAGCTAGCACACTAAACAGAGTAGCAGAGCTAGGGTATCACAGGCATACTATCCCAGATACACTACCATTGTTAGCACGCTGGCTTGACAAGAGCTAATGCGAGTGTGTCTACATGAGCTTGGAATCACCCTCCAGCTCTAGGTGTAGCTACACCCATAAAAACTCATCCCACTGCCCCTCACTCCTGCAGGACTATCAGGGAAGGAGGCGTGGCCAGGATATCCCTATACCATGCCACTGCTTGGTTGCATTTTGGCCCCTTGTCTGATCCATGTCAATGGAGAGGGACAAGATCAGGGGACTGTAAAGGTGAGCTACATGCCATCCTTGCAACTGTAACCTTTCCTCTGTGCAGATTAGCTAAAGCCCTGGATCTGGGGTCTTGTTCATTATTCCCACTTCTTTGTGCAACAAGATAAAGCCTAGGTTATGTGAACCTAAAGTCTTCAAGGCTGGCACATCACTGTACTGTAGTGTTTTATGTTCCCTCCCTCAGAGAGAAGAGGGGCACAGACCTACTCTAAGCCTTATTTTAAACTAAAATAAATATCGGAAGGTTCAGTGGGTTTTATATTTAGAAAATTATGCCCTGTGAAGTTGAGTCACCTCAAGGTACATTAGTTACTCAGCACAGCCTCATTCCTTCCAGGCAGCTTTAGTCATGTACATTACACACACGTGTGTTGCTATCTCAGTGGAGTTTGGGTAACGCAAAGAATTAAATCAGAAGTAGAGCTTCCATTCTTTCCCTCTATGGGCATGTCTACATTGCAATAGAATAACAAACCACTGAGTTAGATGCTAGCCATGGCTTACTAGTCAGAGTGTACCAGTATGAGGGTTAATGGGGTATTAATCAGGGTTAGCTGACAGTTCTGAATAGGTTTGGTCCTGACTGAGAAGTCATGATTAGCATTGTGTTATCTAACTAGATTGCTCACAGCTGTGTTCAAAGATGGTAATATTTTGCAAAGTAGGCAAGTCCGATGGCTATGTAAACCTACATGGATAGGGAGCAAGCAGTAGATGTGATATATCTCGATGTTAGAAAGGCTTTTGATACCATCTCACAAGACCTTCTTATAAGCAAACTAGAGAAATACAGTAAAGATGAACCTACTATAAGGTGGGTGCACAACAATGGTTCAAAGTCAATCTGCAAGGACATATCGAGTGGGGTCCCGCAGGGATCTATTGTGGGTCAAGTTCTATTCCATATCTTCACACATGGATTTCATAATGGCATAGAGAGTATGTTTAAAATGTTTGTGGACAATACTAAGCTAGGAGGGATTGCAAGTGCTTTGGAGGACAGGATTAAAATTCAAAATGATTTTAGAGAAGTGGTCTGAAATAAATAGGATGAAGTTCAATGGAGACAAATGCAAACTACTACACTTAGGTAGGAACAATCAATTGCTCAAACACAAAATAGGAAATGACTGCCTCGGAAGGAATACTGCAGAAAAGGATTGAGGGGTTATAGTTATATATAAAACTAAATATGAGACAACAGTGTAACACTGTTGCAAAAAAAAGTGAGCATCATAGTGGGATGTATTAGCATGAGTGTTGTAAGAAAGACAGGAGAAATAATTCTTCTGCTCTACTCAGTGCTGATAAGACCTCAACTGGAGAATTGTGTCCAGTTCTGGACACCACACTTTGGGAAAGATGTGGACAAATTGGAAGTCCAGAGGAGAGCAATAAAGATGATTAAAGGTCTAGAAAATGTGACCTATGAGGAAAGATTGAAAAATTGGGTTTGTTTAGTCTGGAAAAGAGAAGACTAGGGACAACATAATGGGTTATTATAAAAAAAGAGAGTTGTCAATTGTTCTCCTTATCCACTGAGGACAGGCCAAGAAGTAATGGGCCTAAATTGCAACAAGGGAGATTCAGCTTGGACATTAGGAAACACTTCCTAACTGTCAGGGTAGTTAAGCACTGAAATAAATTGTCTAGGGAGATTGTGGAATCTCTGTCACTGGAGGTTTTTAAGAACAAGTTAGACAAACACCTGTCAGGAATGGTCCAGAGAATATTTAGTTCTACCTCAATGCAGGGGATGGACTAGATGACCTATCAAAGGCACTTACAGTCCTACATTTCTATGAGTCAATGAGACAGTGACCTGGCCTAATTTCAATGTGTCTGTAGAGTATGTAACACAACAGGGGCCAGGTGCATGACTAGGGCGCCTACGCTACTACTATACAAATAATACTAATGTAAGTAATTCTGTTCCACCAATCTACATTTCTCCTGCAGTTTTAACTGGACATGGTATTCTTCACTTCCTAAACTCTGGTGTGGTATTTCCATGTACTGTTATGCAGCTGCCATGTTCCACCCAAGAGGTGATTCCATTTCAGTAGCGGATAAGTTGATAATATATTATTATTTTATTCCAGTAGCAGCTAAAGCCTCCTGATTTGGTACGCCTATAAAGTTCATTGGGATCCTCCTAGAGGAAGGACACCACCATCATTATTCAGGGGCCAAATCCTGGAGTCCTTACTTAGTGTTTGTTCAGGCAAACTCCCACCATAGACAGTGGAAGTTTAAAAAAAGAAAACTAAGTAAGGACCTCAGGGTTTGTCCCACTGTTAATCAATGAGCAGTTTTGGGTAGGACTTATGATCTCTTTCAAGTCAGCTAAAAGAGTCTGATTGGCCAAGGTATGCTTAGAATGTAGACATAGGAGACCAAGGAGGATTGTCCTCATCTATTTAAAATGTAGCTAGGCTCAGCAGAAATCACTCCCTCTCTGTCAGTTCCGATGCTCCTCCACACATTGTGTGAACTGCGTTCCTGCTGGCACCCTAGCCCTCTCGAGCAGCGTGACTCCATAGCAAACGGAAGTGACAGGCCATATGGGAAGCAGCAAGCTGATGAAGCAGAAGAGAAAATGCAAACTAAATGCCACTTAGCAAGCCACCAGACAGGACACTGGCATCGGTGACAGCCTGCACAAGCAAGAGATACTGTCATAGTCATCAATTGCTTCCCCAACAATGGGACTTCTGGGCCGTTCCTAACAATTCCCAGGCAGACCACGCAGGTGACAACTGTTACCTTTCTTTATAAGATAGCACAGAGTCTAACTGTGGCTGTAAAATGCTACTATATCAGAATAGCATTTACATGCTATTTGCAAGGGTGTAGAAGACTACAGGAGGTGCAAGGCAGTGGAGAATCAGGCCCCATAATGTTTCAGCTATAGTATTAAATGCCTCAAGCATCTATGATTCTACCACATAAATGGTTATTCCATAGTGTAACAGATCTAAATGGACCTGGCTCTAGAGGAGGGAGAGCAGGCAATGAGTTTCAATCACATCTCTCTCCCTGATTCACTTAGGCTACGTCTTCACTACAGGGGGGGGTCGATTTAAGATACGCAAATTCAGCTACGCGAATAGCTTAACTGAATTCGACGTATCGCAGCCGACTTACCCCGCTGTGAGGACGGCGGCAAAATCGACCTCCGCGGCTTCCCGTCGACGGCTCTTACTCCCACCTTCGCTGGTGGAGTAAGAGCGTCGATTCGGGGATCGATTGTCGCGTCCTGACGGGACACGATAAATCAATCCCCGAGAGGTCGATTTCTACCCGCCGATTCAGGCGGGTAGTGTAGACCTAGCCTTAAATAGGGCCCATGAAGTCACTAGAAAGATTTTAATGGATTTTGTGAGTACGCCCCATGTGTGAAAAATAGTTGCCCCACTTACATGGCCCAGTCATGATTTCTTATGAGAACTGCTGAACTCACACCCACCCACACCAGTGACATAACCATTTTCAGCAATGCCTGGGGAGTTGGAGGGAGCAGGGAGATTCATGTTGGAGTCCTTTGGTGGGCTTCTCCAGCGCCAACATAGTGTGTGACAGGAAAATTGAGAAAAGGCCAAGTGCTGCAGGCCGAGAGACACCTGCAGCGGCAGCAACAGAAGTCACTGTGAATGCGACCTTTATGCCATCCCAGAGCATGTTCAAAGCAGGGGGCTTTTGTCATCAGTCAAGAACACAGCAGCAATAACAACGCAAACATCATCTGCCTGGGTATTAGCAGAAGAATGTGTGTGTGATGAAAGGTCACTTAGTCCCAGAGAGGGCCCTTTCATGTCTAAGATCTGTCTGACATCTGAGAAACCAGCTGCGGCACAGCTTTGGCAGCAGAAGCTGCTATTTTTCTCAGACTCTTTCCCATGCAAGCACCGTGTCAGCAAAGCGCCTATTTAGGACTGCTAGCCAATCACACCGTCCTGAAAACCCCACGCTCTGTGAAGAGCTGTGGGAACTCAGTGCCTTGCAGGATTGGCACCTTTGTGCAGCCAGTGTTATGGAGGTGCTCTGGAATATAAAAAACTAGAATCGTTCTATTCCCTCCTCCTCTTTGCCCTCTCCCAACCAGTCTCCTTTTCCCTACATTATGGGCCCTGTGATGGAGTTCACTCCCCACAGGAGTACATCCTTTTGGCCAGGTGTGATGTAGGGGCTGTCTCCCCGTATGGCACCCCTTGTTGAGGGTCAATCCAGTGGTCTTTCTTCCTACAACTTGGCCTTCCAGCCAGGTCGCGCTCTAGTCCACCCCTTCCAGGATAACAGAGAGTCCAACACAGCTATAGTCCAATAACATTACAGCCTTCCATCCATCTCTGGGCTCTGTGATCCTTATACCCCTTACCTCAGAGGTTTCACTCCACCCTTCTCATGTCCAGTGGGGAACCCAGGCCCTGCCTCTGCTCTGGGTTCAAGCCAAGTTCTACTCCCTCAGACTCCTTGCTGCCTCCTTGGACCACCTCCTTCCTCTTCCATCCCCCAGAGAGAGGCTGCAGACTCTCTCCCTGCAGCCCCTTTCTGCTACAAACTTCTTGGCTTTATAATCATCACCCAGTCCCTCCTCAGCTGGGCTTTATCCCTAGTTAAGCCTGGCTCTCCCTCCAGTGAAGCTAGAAAACATGATTGGCCTCTCAGGCCCACATTAACCAACTCAGGGCCTGTGTGGGGTATACACCCCATTATCTAGACCACACCTAAGAATATAGATGTGAACAGAGTCCTGCTGCTTGATTTACCTACCTTCCCCTCACTTCACACCATTATCTTCTCCTCCTTCCACCCAACATGCAAATGTCCAACACCCCAGCTTTGCTTTCTGAAGCCAAATCCCTCAGCATTTTCTCCACCCTTACTCAGGCGCAGCTACAAGGGATTTCAGTGGAAGTCATGCCTGAGTAAGAGTTGAGGGACAAGGGGTGCCGGACCACTGCACTGGGGCACAGGAGTACCCCCTCTCTCTTCCCATGCATGGGTGAGGCATTATCACAGCTTTTGCACTCACTTGAACACACAGACTGTATGGGCCTACCACTGTTAACAAGCCCAAAGGGGCAACTGCAAGGAAGGAGACAGGGCTATGGCACTGCAAGCTGATGTTTCAACACCTGCAACAGCTTTATTCAGTGTCAATATCTTAAGATGTGGTTGGAAATGTATGGGAGGAAGGTGCAAGAAGCACATATTTGAACACTAAGGTAATTTCATATGAACAGGGTACTGGCTGGCTCCTGTACTCAATAGAAAACAGATGAAGCCCTGACATTTGGTAGAACAGAACGGGATCTGTATAGTAACGTGGGGTGGAAACTCTGGATGGATCCTGCCAAGGAAATGATTTTGCTATGCTAAAGGTTCTTAGATCCATTTTGGAGTTATAGAAATTCCCAGTGCTTTAAAATATCTCCTCACCCCTGAGCACTCAGTAACATTTTCCTCTTGCCTTCTGAGCTCCCAAGTCTCCTTTATTTGACAGACTAGATTTGTTTAAAGGAAAATGGCCACTTTCTTTTAAAAACCCTACAATCGCTTCATCCAGCCGTGAAAGTGTACACATGACAAGCCTTTGTAATTAAAATCTGTTCATAAGTGTAACACTTTACAAGCCAGTCTCCTGGTAAAAAGCTGGTAAAAAGTCAGATCCTGTCCCGAGATCTGCACTCAGGTCATTTTTTGTGCATCAGCAGCATTTGCAGCCTGCTTTGATGAAATCAGTGCAGCTCCCCAGCTCTGCAGCCGCTGTGTGTTAGCGCTTCCAGGACAGCAAAGGAGAGTGGCTCATAAGGAATTGGGGCAGCCAGATGATGACTTCATGAATGTTTTACACTAGTTTAATGCCATTGGGCCAGAATCCCCATTGCCCTGCACTTCATGCAGTCATTTACACCTGGGCAAAGTGAATGTAAACACTCTATGGGTTCTCTGCTTGATTCTCTACAGCATCTGCCCCCTTATAATCCTTTTGTGTAGGGAGGGGGAATACCTGTGTGGTAAAGAGCTGGTGCAGTGGCTTTGCTTCCCTGGCCCCCCTCAAGCTTAGGTCAAGTTCTCAGGAGAAAAGTGCCATGGCAGAGGTCTCCTTGCACCCCACCAATCCTCAGCCTCATGAATGACACCTTCAGGCCATAGACAGCCAAGTGCAACTTTGAGCAAGGGGCAGGTTCTGTAAGTCCAAAGTAGGTGGAAAATTAGCTGCCCCTGAATTCCTCTGCTGTAAAGTGATCCCCAGGCAGCATAGAGCCACTGGAGCAGTTCTTCACAAGCCTTCTCTTGCCACCCGTGGGGGGTGAGGGGAGAAAGGGGACATGGCTGGAGCACCTCTGTACTCTGGTTCTTCTCAGCTTCCAGAACAGCCCCAGCATTAGGTCTGTTGTAATTTACACCAGGAGGTGGACTGAGCCAACCCTAGCATCCAGGGGCTGCAAAGGTGGCATGAAGTCACCTCCCTCAGGTCCTGTGCCAAGGACAGCTCAGCCAGACCTGGGGTCAGTCTCTCTTCACTCCTCCCAAACAACTAGACCACACTGCCATTGGTGACCATCGCTTCCTCTTGGGAGATGACCTCATTCTCCAAAGCTGTCAAGCCAGGGGTTTTAACCACTAAAAAATCCACTCAAAGATTGCAAAATACAGAAAAACTCAATAGAGATCTTTCAAATCAAGGGGTGGGGGGAGGGGCAGAAAATTATTGCCCTGCTAATGATGTCAGAAATCTATTAATTTTAAACAGAAAAGAGGGTTATATTTTTTCTTTTCTCCTATGACCAAGTTGGACAGACAAAAACAAAGCCCCATTCAAAAGTGTGCAAACAAGCTCCCCCCGCTCTCACGTCTCATGGAAATATTGCAAAGCCACAATTCTGGGTGTCAACAAAAATAAACGATGTCATGTTTGTGCAAGGGGAGAGTAGGGATGGAAAGCTCTGAAATGACAGCTGTGATCTAAGACATATTTTTCCCTCCCCTCCCAAATGTACAGACCTGCCACCAACTGGTAATAATGCTTTCATTTATTAGACGCTGCTCTCTCAAACCCTGACCAAAAGTCAGAACACTTTTATTTTGATATGAGGGTTGCAAAACATTGAGTCAGGGTGTCGTAGATTCCATGCCGCTGAGTAATGCATGAAGGGGCTTGTGAGTTACCTGATAGCATTTGACAGACATGCCGGTGGGAGGTACTTTTGCAGTGACAGGCAGGAATCAATATTGCTGTGGGAAATGTGAGTTACTTAGGCAAGTTTTCTGGGGACACGAGGATTAACAGAGACTGATAAAAATGACAGTAATAGAAAATGAAATACAAGCCATTCACTGCAAATTTAATTCTCCTTATACTGATGCATGTCCTTTTCATTTACAGTGCAGGCACTGACACCCTGGGCAGGACAAATCTACCAAGGGCTGCATCAGATTGGTGAGAAATAAATAGTTTTGAACATCTCCCAGGGTCTTCTATTAAATCCATACAGGGTCTTATTCTCCTGTCACTCAATTCAGATCTACACCTATGGACATTCTATTGGTTAACTGATAGATGATGCCATGCAGAGCAAAGATGCCCTCTGTTCCATCCTACTCTGGCTACATCCCACCCAAACCTGAACAACTCTCACCAGGCAGTGTTCACACAGAAGGGTTTCTGCAGGCTTGGAGAAGACAGGAAGAACAATGCTGCATTGGCTCAACTCCAGTCCTGCCAATAACTTTAGGGGCACCAGGATGGAATGTCTGCTATTTTCTTCCCCTACATGCCTTCTTATGCAGGGGATAATCTGGTCAACAGTCTAGTTTATTCATTATGAGAATTGTTTCTTATTCCAGACACCTAGGAATTGCCACACAGGATCAGACCCGAAGTGCACCTAGTGCAGTATCTTGTCTCCAACAGTGGCCAATGCCAAATGCTTCAGAAGGTGTAGGAAACCCTGAAGTAGGCACGGAATAAACAGTTCTATGAGCTTTCACCTGAGCAAAATGGGTGCCATTGTATTTTAAGCAAATTTAGTCATGGTGAACAGCACCAGGTTCACAGCTTTGGAGAGCAAGGCCCATTATTTATCCTCAGAAGAGCTACAGCATGTGCAGCAACAGAGCTAGTTTACCCCCGGACTGCCCTGCCAAATGTGCCTCACCCCCTGACCTGCAGAGTTCACCTCTACTGGCGAGAGGGTAGTTTTGTCTTGATGCTTGTTCAGCCCTTGATCTCTCTGTGGCGATTCCCAACAATGGGCCAGTCAGGGCCAACCAGTTCTCTTACTTAATAATACAATGTTGCCCACAAACATTACAGTTTGCAGCATTGCCGAAATTTTATTAAATTACATGCATTGTGCTGAGAACACCAACTCATCCTATAAATGCTAGGAAAGAGACATTAGGTAATAATGACTTTGGTTCCTACCCATCTTGGGTGGGATTTATACTAATAGGATTCACTGATTCATCACTGTGTCACTCCAATTTTGTGCTGCTGTAACTCCCTTGATTTCTAGGGAATGATGTTTGCATAAAACTGAAGTAATGCTCGGATGAATCAGGCCCCTAACGCAGAACTGTTGTTCTCATACAATGGTCTGTGGACAGCTAGTGATTCGAGAGGCTTTTGCTCACAGAATGAAATACGTTGAGAACCAAGCAGCAGGAGGATCAGGATGTTGGGAAAGGAAATGGGTCTATGAGAGACTCTCTCTCTCATGAAGTGGCTTGTGGAACCAATATATAAATCAACCCTAATACTTAGCACCTATATAAGCTTTTCATCCATAGAACTCAAATCACTTTACAGAGGACGGTAAGTATCATTCTCCCCATTTCACAGATGGAGAAATTGAGGTCACCCAGTAAATAAGTCTCCTGACTTCCTAACAGTAGCATCCAGTTCCTATTACCATTCCCTTGAGCAGTCAAAGTCACTGTTGTTGTCATTTATGTAAATAAACATGTAACCACGTTCAAAGTAAAAATCAGGCGGGCCATCAGTTCTTTATGGGCCTGTCAAATACACACCAATGAATTTTGAGCAGATAAGGGAAGGGAACCCAAGATTTACAAATGCCTACAGAAATTCTCTTAGCAACCCTGACAGTTGCCAGGAAACAATGGCTTTCAGTTACTACAGTGACACAGGATACAAAGCTGCATGCCTCATCACACCCACCTGTAGAAGAACACATACCAGACACTAAGCCTGATTCTCCTTTCATTTACACAGATGGGTATAAATCAGGAGTAACTCCAAAGTCAAGGGAATTACACCAGTATAAAACCAGTGCAAGTGATAGGAGAATCTTGCCTGATGTTCCTACCACAGCAGATCCTCAGCTCAGAAGAAACCTGACTAATGAGCCAGATCCCTCAATAAATGGTTGTAGCTGCACTGCCTCCTAAATGTTCATAGCAGATGTAATAAGGACTAAGGGAGGGAGAAAGGGAGAATTAGAATAACCACTTGCAAATATCAGAAAGGTGTAAACACTAATGTCAACATTCTCAGAGGTATTTATGACTAGGGTGAGGAATTACATAAGGTGGTCAAAGGGGGTATTCTAGCGCAAATGGAATGAAGCTGAGCAAAGGTATATTTAAGCTATCAGGAAACATTTCCTAGCACATTGATGGATGAGTCTGTGGACTGTCCTACCAAAGGAAGTAGTGGAAGCCCCATGCTTGGCTCGTTGAACTGTACAAAGCACTGGAGTATACCATAGGGATCAACCCTGCACTGGCAAAGGGATGGGAAGGACTTAATAGGAATTTTCACTCTTGACTTTATTTGTTTGGCATATTTCAGTTGTTATATAAACACACCACACACTTGCAGCGCCATATAAATAATAGAATCATGGACTCCTTGAAATGATTTAATACTGATGGAAGTACTCTAGGAAGAACAAATATCTACAAAACAAAGACACACAGACTGTTTCAGAAAGGCATATGAGGTTAGTCTCTTCCCAGCCCAATGGTTCTCAATCTTGTCCATAGTGTGACCCCCATCTAACAACAGAAAGAAGTTCAGAAGCCCCTGTGTAAAAGTCTCCACTCACTGCAGCTGCATCTCTTTGTGGCTAGATGGGGGAATTAGCTTTAACCCCTGCAATTAATTGTTCACACTGTGATTCTTCCCTCTCTTTGTGACTCAAATTGCTCCCTCTTCATGTATCAGCCCTCTGTTTAGGTTATTATATAGCCCCCATCCTTCCTGGGTATTAAAGTCCCACCAGACAAGTGGTGTGGATGCTGCCTCAGACAGTCTTCCCTTCCACCTCTAGGTCCTGTGCCACTTCCTAATGGCTTGCAGGACCACCTGCAACTCTGGACTACAGCCCAGGCACCCTATGACTAGCAATCCAGGCCTCCTCAGTCTCTGTTACTGTTTCCATGGGCTCCTTCCTATCCCACCTCTCTATCGCCTGATCTATCCAAAGGCTTGCCATCAAAGCTTCATCTGCTCCCCCCGGCTACTTCACCCCTCTCAGCCTCTTGCCAAACTCCCTAGTACAAGGCAGGATCCTAGGGCTTATTCTCCCCCTAGACTTCCTCCTTTTCCCAGACCACCTCACATTCCCTCTCCAGAATGACTGCAGGCCCCTTCCCTGCAAATTCCTCCTACCTCACTTTCTGGATCTATAATCCTATGCCAGATGCTGCCCCAGGTGGGCTTCCTCTGCAGTTAGGACTTATTGCTCCTTGGCTGCCCTCCAGGTTTAGCATACAATATTAATTGGCCCCTTCTGGCCCACATTAACCCACTCAGGGCTTGTAAGGGGTGAACAAACCCATCACAACCTGTCTCAAGAATGTAAGGGAGGTCACATACCCCGAACCTGTCCATGACTCCCATGTTGGGCAGCCAGGGCCTAGTCCAAGGGAGCTGCAAGACTTCAAAGCAGACCTTGCTAACACTAGACGTAGTTAGCAGTTCCCACCTGGGACATTAGTAGGAGATTGGAAGTCGGCTTTCTCCATGAGGGCCCCCTAACTTTACATTTCATTATCCACCTTGGTCAAGCCACTTTTGTTATACTTATGAACACCCTGCAAAGCCCATCTCTTATTTCAGGCATTTGGAAAGGACGAGGATTGGTGGACTGGAGTTATAGTGGGTTTGCTGGTTGGTTTTATGATATGGTGATTTTGTTTCACTGTGGATGAATGAACAGCTCAGGATGCATGTTTGTGATCTTAGAGTGTTATTCGTTTTAATATTTGCAAAGCACCTAGAGTTTCAGATAGTTACTGGAAAGATCTGAGTTCGGGAACGTAAGAGAGTCAGGAATGCAAATCCCATTAAAATTCAGTGATTGTTGGGTGCTTAATTCCCTTATGTTCCTTTGAAAATCCTACCAAACACATAAATAAATGAGCAGTGCCTTAAACTGTATCCCTAAATGTCAAACAGGGGATACTGCAACAGGCATTTATACAGTAACTTGGGTTGGTCATAATCTGATATCTGAAACAGACTCTGTACAAACAATTCTTGAACAGATTCCCTGCGATTCACTGTGTTCCTTGTTCCATCTGCTTTCCTTGCTATCTAACATAACTACACACCAATGCCACTTTTTAAGAATGAATTATGAAGTATACAGTCGGTTATTACTCTCTAGTGAAGAGGCTCCTTAAGGCTAGACTAGAAGAAGTAACACTTCCAAGTTGTGTCTCTCAACATAAGTCTGTCAAACCTTTGCCAGCAATAGACCCCTGGAACACTAATCTGCAATAAACTCTGCAAACAGTTTGCGTCTGCTTTTTTTCCTTTCCGCTTGTGGCAAAACCTTGGGCCTGATTCTTTTCCCCCATGACACCAGTTTTGGGCCGATATGAAGCCATTGGGCCGAGTCCTCCGAAATGTTGGAGCATGGTTTGGCACAGCTGGGGGCTTTCACCACCATTCTGCCTCTGCCCCCACCTTCTTCAGTCCCCAGCACAATACAGAGCAGGCCCAAAGCGCTGCGCTCCAAACACAACCCTCTCCTCATGCCTACTCCTTCCCTTATACAAGTTCAGCAGGCCTCCCTCCAGCAAGAACTATGGCCGGTGAAGGGCCAGCTACAGTGGCTCTGTGTCATTCAGGGTATCTCCAACCCCAACAGAAGCCCCAGAGTGCTGTCGAAGCCAGTACTATGACCCCTTTGCATTGTTAGATGGCTCAAAGGGAGAAGTATCATAGGGCAGGATTTTACTCATTCACTCCAATGGAGTTATGCCAGTGTAAAATTGGTGTAAGGGAGAGGAATGTCATGCCCCTTATTTTCAAATACGGTACACTCCTGTTTATCTGAATGCCCTCCATCCAAACATTAAATCCTAGTTATCCAAATCCCCTGTGTAGCCGTATGTCAGTTGATCATCTGCTAATAACTTCTCAATTAGCCTCTTAGCGTCTGTTACCGTTTACCAGCGGCTTTGTATTCCTATAGTGGTTCTGAGCTGGTACTTACCATTAGTGAGACCTGATTCTGTTTCAGCAGCAACAGCAGCTTGACAGGACAATGTCAAAAAGAAAAAGTATTAAGCAAATATCAGCATTTTGTTCATCGTATTTCTAGATCAGTGAAACTGCAGCTCAAAATAGCATTTCCATTTATTTGAATGCCCAGTTATCCAAAAGTTTTGTCTGTTCCCCCAGGCCACTTGGATACACAGGAGTGTACTGTAATAGAGTGAGGGGTTGATAACATCTTACAATTCAGGGCCAAAATATGGTCTCCATTGCACCAGTGTCAATTGAGAGTAACACCACTGATTTCAATGGCATTTCTCCAGATTACAACAGTCTACCAAAGAACATAGTTACGTCATTAGGGAGGGATTATCCATTGCCCTGCAGCTTATGCAGCCATTTACATTGGCGAAAAAATGAGTGTAAACCACTACTAAATCGGAATGGCAACATTTTGCATTCCCTCTGCACAGGTGTAAGAGACTACACCAGGGGCAAGGCAGTGGAGAATCAGGCCCTTAGTCTTTATTTCCGCATATGTCATCAAACCAAATAGATTTCAAACCCATCAGCTAAATTCTTATAGTTGCTTTTCCAGCTTAATGTTGCCTTTCTCCTAATGAATTTGCCTTAGTCCTTCATCTCTTAGGCCTGGTCCACACCAAAAGTTTAGGTCGAAATAGCTATTCTTTTGTTGGGAAAGCACCTTCTGATATCTAATTATGAGCAAAAACCCTGATCCACAAAGGGACTTTAGCATTGCAACACTCGGCATCACAGTGCCTAACTTTTAGGCACCTAGAAATATCACAGGAACACCACTGCAATCCACAAAGCTTGTGTTAGATCCCTCAGCTCCCTATACAACAAACAGGCAGGGATAGGCACCCTAAAATACAATCTAAAAAAGCCAGCACACACTAGGTAGGTGGGGAGTGACCTAAACTAGCTAATAGGAGATGCCAGCAAGATGGGGTTTGCTAAGAAGCCCCATCCCTCTCTTGGAGATAGTCTGGGCTGCAGGGAGGTGCCAGTCTCTGCTAGTGATCCATGAACAGGAACCCCTCTCCTGCAGTCCAGCAGCTCCCTCTTGTGAGAACGAGTTAGGCACCTGCCTCGTGCCACACAAACAGCCAGAGGAAGGGGCTGCTGCTGCCCACTTTATAACTTGTAGCCCACTGTACAGCTGTTCAAGTAGTCATCTGGGATGTGGGAGGGGGGGAAATTTGATCAGTGATCTCCCAGCTCTTAGGAGAGTGCTCTAACTACAGAGTTATGGGATATTTTGATGAGGGGGCTCCCTCCATCTCTCCTGTTGAAACGTTTCCACTGTGGAAATAATGAACGACGCAGCAGAACCAGACCCTGGATCTCCCACCTCAGTGTCCTAACCTCTGGGCTACAAAGCCATTCACTCTCTCCCTGCCCCTCCGCCTGACTGTTTATCCACAGTGGAACACTCATTGGGCCAGAGAGGGAGAAAAAGAATGCCAGCATATCCCATTGCTCAGTGGTTAAAACACTCTCCTGAGAGCAGGATTTTTGTGCATCACAGTGGATCCTAATCCTAAAATTTAGGTGCCTGGGTCTGGGTTTTAGGCACCAAAGAACCTTTGTGGATTGAGGCCTTAGTGCTTTACAGGTTGAAACCAACATTTTAAAGTCAGCCCAGAAACCAACAGGCAGACAGTGCTGACCATAGAGTACCAATTTAATGTGAACACAAAATTATACACTGCTTAACAATTGGTTCAAACCACATTTCCCTAGAATTTAAGCTCATGACTGCCCAATTCACTGCTGGTGTAACTGGGGGCAAATCTATTGAAGCCAATGCATACATGACTACTTACATCAGTGGTAAATTCAGCCCAAAGTTTCTTTCAAGGGTAAACCACTTCTCTTTATCAATAAATGTATTGTGCAGGCCAATATGGACACAGTTCGTCCCCTAGATGATTTTAATATGATAGTAGTGTTTAAATCTACAAGAGTGCTTTGTAACTCAGAGACAGTAGGTGCCCTACTTCCAAACCAAGAGATCCAGGAAATGTGGGGAAAATTTTAAAAACAAATAAGGGCAAACATTTTTTTCTCTTCCCTGGAATAAAAAGATATTTTGAGCAAACACCATCCAAACAGACCCACCTCTGGCTGTGGCATAAGTGAAAATCCCACATCCAAGCACTCCAGATGTTTGTCAGGGTTCAGAATCTAAACACACAAGTTTGGTACCTTACTCCCAATCCCATTGAAGGTCAATGAGAGTTCCACAAATCAGTTAGGCATCCCCTTGAAAGTCCCTGAAGTCTCATAGGTTTGATTCAGCCTTGATAAAACTTGGGGGCCCAAATTCACTACTGGCATAAGTGGCCACAATGCTTTTGGCTTCAGTGGAGGTGCAAAAAATAGATACAATAACAGTGAATTGGGTTTCAGTAGGTTTGTTATAAGAATAGGCAACTCACTAATCAAACTAGTTTTGAGCCTCCAAAAAAGGCAATGAACTTCAAAAACATGATCTGAGAAATTTGCAAAAGTTTAAACTCCAGGCTAGATTCTCTGGTGTGGTCAAGCTGTGGTTAGCATGTGACCAAACTCCCTACATCCTGGGGCCAAGGAGGCTCTGGGCTGGTCCCTGATACAAGTAAGTGCAGCCCTAGTTTAATTAGCTAACACCTAACATTGGGTGAAAGCTAATTAAACCAATTACTATGTCAGCAGCATAAATTACAACTGCCCTAGGGCTGCTCTAACAGAAGCCAGGGCCAGGCTAGCATAGGATCAGAATTACAACTGGCTCTCTGAAGGCCCCTGCCCCTCCACACCAAGCAGAGCGCAGATGCATGGGCAAACTGTGCCTGTAATCTTGTATCAGAAAACATGCAGCACTAGATTATGCAAGAAATCAGCAATTGGTCCAAACTTTCTCAATACAAAGCCTCACTATGAAATAAAACAGTGTGTAGTCCCAACACTATGGAGTTAATGATCATTCAAAAATTGCAGACTCCCAGCAGCTGTTTGATATTACTGGTACTTACATCTTGCAGCCTTGGTGGTAAGTAGTGATGCCAGCATTCTGTATAGTGATAAGGAATGATGGATGCACACATGTATTCTGCAGAGTCAGAGCCACACTCACCCTCACACACCACTTGAGCTTGTTTATAGCTCATAAGATAATGGCCCTTGTGATGACAATTTTAATTAGACAATGCAACTAAAAAGAACCTGCCATTTTCACCCTGCTTTTTGTAAGTATGTTAGCTGCAAATAAAACATTACATCACAACCTGACTTAACCGAATGGCTCATTCTTAAGTTACTTATGGGAAATTGGTTCATACTGTAAATGCTTCAGGGGAACAAACTGGCAGAGTATTTTTATGAAAGGAATATCGGGAGAAAGATGCTCAAGAAGTAAACCGTAGCACTTAAGAGCACTTAAAAGCAGGAGAGGCATTAATGCTTGGAGGAAAATGGTGGACTTTCACCTGACAAAAGGCAATAGGGGAGCTGCTGACAGGACGTGAGCTGAGTAACCTGACGTGAATGGTGCCAATGCCAAAGGTTTGGCAAGGCCTGTCACAGTTCAGGACCACTGTATCTGTCTTCTCCCTCCGTGGTTCAGCATGGGCACCCACTGAAGGATCCCAGCTCCTCAGATATCACCCGGCTCTCTCCCGGCTGACCAGGAGTTTTCTAGGCTGCAAAGTTCCCTGCATACACTGTTCCCCAGCAAGTCGGACTGCTTCAGTAGGCCGGTGTTGCTTTCTCTTCAGAGGCTCTAAACAGCCCAATTGCCCAGTTACAAGCGACCACACAGCTCTTTCAAAGCCAGCTTTACAGAGAAAACATATTAAAACAATAAAAGAACCTATCCACATGTTAATAAGCTTACCAGAGATCGCCAATAGGGGCTATGGTCAGTGAACAGTCCTTCAAGCCCCACCAAGGGTTTTTTTCTGTGGTCACCAGCTGATAACAGCTTTTTATCAGAACAAGAATGTCCATGAATCTGTGTGTCCCCTCCTTTCTATAGTCTGGATCTTTGATCTTGGGATCCTGGGAGCAGGTAGTCAGCAGACCATTGCCATCACCTCAGCTTCAAAGAGCTGGGGTTTTGCATAACCGGAGGAGGGGGAGGGAACTTGCATTCACCTCTCCCTAGATATTTCCCAGGAAACCTACTTCACATGTATAGTCCTTAAAGTTCATCCTTGTCTGCCACATTCCATATAGTCCTCTGATCATCCAGGCCCACAATAATATACAAACCATTCCTGTAATACAGTGGACTGCAAAGATACCTAAACTCAATTCAATAACACTGCGCAGAGACATGGCAGGAAATTGCCATGTCTGTCACAAGGCCAGTGTAATTTGAACTTCTATTCTACACATTCTTTGTTTGGCAGTTGTACAGAACAAACACTCAGTGCATTTTCTTTTATGGTTTTCACTAGATGGCATTGACAATAAGTGGGATTGAAACAGTATTTGTGTAATTTGAGAGATGCGTTTGCTTGTTTTGTTGAGAGTGGGAGTTTATAATAATCTACATCTAGAGGGCAACAACTATTTCAAAGTTGTATTTTTTGTCCAAGTGTAGCTCATCCCCTTGGCTTTGTCAAGCGGGATGGACACAGATCCAGAGGTGCCAATTTCCCGACTTCCCGGAGGGTGCTCGACCCCCGCTCTGCCCCTGCCCCCACCCCCACTCCACCCTTTCCCCTAAGCCCCCACCCCTGCCCCGCCTCTTCCTGCTCCCACCCCCACCTCATTCCACCCCTTACTCCACCTCTTCCTGCCCCCACTCCTCCCCCTCCACTCCAGCACCTCCTGCAAGCTGCTGAACTGCTGATCACCGCAGGTGGGAGGCGCTGGAAGGGAAGGGGAGGAGCTGATCCACAGGGCCACCGGTGGGTGCTGAGAACCCACTATTTTTTTCCCCCATGGGTGCTCCAGCCCTGGAGCACCCATGGTGTCGGCGCCTATGCATAGATCTAGACCTGTTCTTCAGGGAGCTGTAGGAGGGAAGTTCTGGATCCGAAACATTCTACCACATTCCTTACCTCTGCAGAGACCACTGCAGAGAGACTACATGAGCTTGGGATTCTTCTGGATTTAGGGAGGACAGGGTGGGAGCTGGAGGAGGCTGATCATGGGTACAACTTGGGACTCCATGGATATTCAGTCACGAGTTAATGCTGCCTCAAGCAGCACTAATGTCTGTGTTCCCCATCACCCCTCACTGGACGTATTGTGCATGAGGAGTCAGCCAATGGCAGCAAGACTCTTCCAAGAGCTGTTCTGTTGCAGGACCAAGGGAGCAGTGGTACAAAGGGACGAATCTGCCTGGATCCCCTGAGATCACGGTGGATCTCCAGAGATCTGTGGGTGTAGAGGGCCGAACCTCTGCCCATTCTGTATAGGTTGGAGTGTCGGGGGGAGGTGGAGTGTGTAAATCCTGTCCCTGTCGATTAAATGATTCAGAGGAAACTTCAGAAGCCAAAGCTCATGGGATTTTCTATCTCCTGTGTGGGTTTACTGCACATCCAGGATGATCTGGCCTACAATATTTACATGTTTTCCCATTCTTTTTTTCCAGTCCAACTGGGAACTGTTATTCTGTCATTTACAAAAATCAGACCATGAATGGTGAGCAGAAGAAAGATGAGCAGACAGATCTCTCCACAGGGAGGTGATGGAAAACGTACCCTCTGCTGACAATAGCGGCAGCATTAGGGTCACATGTTAGGAGAGGCGATAAAAGGTCCTTGCGGGTCTATTCAGCCCAACCATTGCCATGCAAATCCAGAGACTTGATGCTGGAGATTGAGCAGCGAGAGGACACAAAAACAGTTTTGTTCCATATCAGTTACAGATTCTGTCCAGTCACGTAAGCTAATACTCTCCAAACGTGTTTCAGACTCATTAGAGCCCTTCTTATGTTACGGCTCGGCAGCACAATTCTGACTAGGCATTCTGCTTCGCTTTCAGCAGGGGAAATTGCCCTGCATTCTGCCCTGCTTGTCCTGATCTCAGAGTGTGACACTCAGGGCCAGATTTTGAGCTCTGTTCCACTGGGACAAATCCAAAGTAACCCCAGTGATTCCAGTTTTACACCAGTGTAGGTGAGGGAAGGATATGGCCCTTAAAAATTTTACTTTCCAAAAATCTCAGCTGTGAGTGAATACATAAGGTCTGATCCTCCGCTCGTACCAGTTTGACAGCCGTGTAACTCCACTGGTTTCAGTGGATTTTATTCGGATTTACACTGGTGCGAATTGGAGAGAAATCAGACCTTATATGGATTCAAGCCACGTTCTACAATGCTGCAAGCTATATTTTGAAAACAATAATGAATATAGGTAGTATAAGAGCTACCTTTTACTTTTTCCATATAAATGAAATAAATAGACAAGCAGTGGTATGAAACTGGGGGGAGGGTTCATCATTTTTTTAACAGTATTCTCAAAATTTGGGACTTACTCCTGCTCCTGCTGAAGGCAGTGGGGATATTTCCAAAACATTGTTGCTTGCAATGATTGCCACTGAAATCTTTGTAACTGCTGCTTGCAGGTAATGAACATTACTGAGTAAGTAATATTGTGAATACCAGGGTAATGTTAATTAGATGAAAAGTAAAATTGTAAAGATTTGGGGTCTGATTATGAACTCACAATCACACCACTGAGGTTTACCACTGGTGTAAAGCCATTCTGAGCTCAGGATCAGGACCTTTTCTAGTAACTACCTGCTGAAAGCTTTTTCCCCTGTCCCCCCATCCTCATTCCCCCCGAAAGTTCCATAGAGCATAATCTTTTGTGCAAAATAGCTAACTTGACATAGGAACTCAGAAAATGTCATATTGGATCAGATCCATGGTCCCTCGTGGCCCAGGTCCTGTCTTCAACAGTGGCCAGGACTAGATTCCTCAGAAGAAAAACAAAACACTACATAACGGACAACTGCAATGGAGAAATTGGAAGATGTCTCTTATTAACTCCAGGTGATAAGTGATTGGCTTTTTGTATCAGTACTTTTTCTGTCAGTGAACCATAGCACAATACACAAGGAGGTTGTTAGAAAACATCTTTAAAAACACAAAGCAAAGACATTAATTGATCCTGCATTGTTCCCTGAAGTCCTTTGTTTTAGGCCAAATTATGTCAGCCCCGGAGCAATGCAAGGAGGGAGGGCACAGAATTTCTTCCAAGCACCTAGACACAGGGGGAAGAAATAATTTGGTTGCAGGTGCTGGGGAGAGCAGCTGGGAAGAGCCTAGTATCCCTCTGGGGTTGTGGGTTGGGGAGAGTGACTTGGCCCCGCAGCCCCTCATGCTTCATTGGGATAGCACAGGTAGGACGAAGGCTACACATTTTTCATGGAGTTTAAGGCCTAAAGATGAAATCCTGGCTGTACTGAAGTCAATGGGAGTTCTGCCATTGATTTCAATGGGACCAGACATTCTCCTGGATTCTGTTACCCTCACTCTCCTTGAGTCATATCTTACTTCACACTGATTTCATTGGAACACCCTGTGGAGTAAGGTACTGCTCAGCGGAGTAAAGAATCCACAAAATCTGGCTCTTACCAAGAACCTCTTCTCCCCTAGCTCCTACCAGAACCTTTGAGGGAGTATGTCTTACAAAGGCCTACTGTCTTCAGGCACTGGTACAGCTTCTCCCCTCCCCAGTGTGGCTCTTCCTCTGAAGAAACTTCATCTGGCTCTCTACAAGGAGGAAGGACTCTACTATCTGCCTATGCGTTAGAACGAATGGAAAAATCAAAGACCTTGCATGCCCTTCCTAGGCATACTCTGCAGTACGGTAGGGTTTGTGCTTCAGTTACAGAGCAGAGACATGATCTCATTTCTTTAGCGTCTTCACTGTGAACAGAATTTCCCACACTGTATAGTTCACTGTAAGTCTCAGCATATTTTGCATGTCAGGAATTACTCACATAGGGTGAAATTTTTCAAAAGCACCGAAGGATTAGGTCCCATTTTAAAAAGTGAGTTAGGCCCATTGGGACAGGCAAATCCCTGAATGGCATAGAGGTGGCCTAGCAGGCTGCATGCCAACACCTTTGTGATCACTGGCATAGGGAACAGGTCATGAGCATGGGCAAGGAAAAGGTGAATGGTCAGAGTGCCACTGCACTGTGGCAGATCCCTAGCTGCCAGAAAGGGCCCTTGTGGGCCATTGCAACTGGGCTCACTTAGAGCAGCTCTGAGGCATCTTGAAGTTGCCATAGGGCTTGAACAGGCTCCAGACAGCATCTGGGGTGTGGGGAATCAGAAGGGTGAGTTAAAGCCGCCTTTTGTCCAGCAGAGGAAGTGTTAGGACTGTTATTGGAACTAGAACTTGCACAGGGGTGCAATTGGGAGAGGCCTTTTCAGGTCTCTCCCTTCCTTGTACGCCTCAGCAGAGTTTGTACCAATCTAGCTCATAGCGCCACCACTGCTATCAGTAAGAACACACAGATGCCCATCCCACTGTATAGGCACCGGGACTTAGAAAGTTGTGCAAGGGTTTTGGTTATCACATTGGATGGTTTACTGCACTTAACTCAATATGCAGAACACGTGGTCCCATTCCCAATTTCATCACTGAACTCAGTGTAACTCTAACCTGTCACAATTTTATTTTGCTTTTGTTGACTCTGATTTATCTAAACCACTCTCCTCCTGGATTGTCTGCACTTTAAATCAGGATCTCGATTTGCCCCAGGGTCCTGGGGAGATAACAGACAAACTCTCCCTGGTAATCAAATAATATCAATGCCAGTCAACTATCATTATGCAGCTCAAAACCAATTCTAATATGCTACAGCAACAAACACCTGTCAACACATATACAGTGCAGGCAAATGAGGACTTAGTTTTATTTTAATGTGACAGCAGTGTTTAAATCTACAGAAAGCGGTTTGTAACTGCTTAGCTAAGAAATTGTAAGTGCCCTACTTCCAAAGCAAGAGACCCAGGAAATGTGGAATAAAAAGATATTTTGAGCTACAACGCCCAAATATGCTACAAACCAGAGGTGAGTCCAAACTGCAATCCCACATTCTAGCCCCCTAGAAATATAGCACCATTTGAAATCCAAATGCCTCTCTATAATTGCCCAGAACCAAAACAACCCTAAAGCTTTGAGTGACTGAAATCTGGACTTGTATTTAGCATCTCAGACCCATTTTCTAATATAAATCAGATTGTTCCGAGAAAGTGCTACCTGAAAAATCAATGTGTATTCCAGAAATTAGGTACCGGCTTCTCCTCTCACTTACAATGGCATAAATCTGAGGTTATGCCATTAAGTCAGTGGAATTGCATGGGTGTAAAAGTGATGTGAGAAGTGAATGGCCCTCTGACTATGCTGATTTTATCTCTGCTGTTTCCATGCTGGGAGAAGAGAGGTCATTAAACTACTTTGTAAATCCAGAGGAGATACATTACTGAGCCAGATCTTCTGCGGGTGTAAATTAGCATAGCTGCAATTAGTCAATCCAGTTACAATGAGGATCTGGCCCAGTGACTTCACTTGAACTATTCTAAGTTTAGCTAGATGTGCCTGAGATCAGAATGTGTCCTGAATCTTTTCATCCTCTGCTGCGCCAGTCCTGCATCCTCCAACATACATCTACACCTTCGAAGACTCTGTTCTCTTTCCTCCTGACTATACATTCAGTCAGGGCCCAGTCCTACAAATGCAACTCCCATAAGAAGTTCATAATCACCTGCATCTTCACCCTGAAGTCAACGAGACCACTCATGTGAGTAACAAGCACTTGTATTATTAAGCTCTGAGGGATTGGCTCCCAGGTAATGCATGATAAATCTGCATAATTTATCCCCAAACAAAGGCCAGATTCTGAGAGGTGTGAAGCGCCACCATGTCCCACTGAAGTCACTAACATGAGTCACTAATATGAAGTCCACAGGATCTGCAGCTCCAGGATCTAGGTCCAGACTACCAGATATTAATTTATATGAGCCTGATTCCCCAGTGAGGTGCACATTGTGTAGTCATATAACCTGTAGTCATATGAAATAGATATAATACACTGCCACTGGTGAAAGGGAATTCTGATTTGGTAGCATCATATACCTTTTTGCACTCGCTTTGCAGATAAGTGAAAACATGATGCTCATCACAATGGGAAATTGGACTCAGAATCACCACGTTAATTTCAAGCCAAGTCCCTCTAAAATTGCTGAAACAGTCATCCTTATCTTCCTTTGAAAGCATTTAGTGCTAAGTAAGCACTTCCTATCACTTTACCACTCAAAATTCCACACACATTACTTCCACATTTCTCCAATATTCTGTTCACAACCGCCTGACTCTACCCCCCATCCTATTCCACTCATTCCTCCCCTGTGCTTTCATATTTCCCCAATCCTGAAAGGGACAAGGAAGCTCAGAGAGGGCCAGTTAGTGTGATATGCCCCACATGAAGGGATTAGACTGGAGGAGTAGCTCCTGATTGGAGGATGAAGCTCAGCTGAGCAGGTGTGGGCTGGGCTAGTATAAAGCTAGGAAGCCGGCAACAGAAAAGTCTGCAGTGAAGAAATCTGCAGTCACCCTCTGTGCATTAGAGAGGGAACCCAGGAAAAGAGTAGGAGCCTAGCCCTGAGGGAAAAGCATACCCTGAAGAGAGAAGGGTGGAGAAGAAAGCCTGTGGGGGGTGGAGTAGGAAGCAGCCTCGGGAGTGAGCAGTAAGGTTGGGGACTGAACAGACCTTGCTACGTGTTGAAAGTCCTTGGGCTGGAACCTGGAGTAGTGGGTGGGCCTCGGTTCCGCGACCAGCCACTGACAGAATAGCATTGTCTGGACATCAGGTCTGGCGAGACTCCTGTACCCCCACAGGAGGAAACCCCATAGTGATTTGGCTGGAGGGCTGAGTCATGAAGAGGAAGTAGCTGCTCCTGGAGTGAGAGAGGGGTCACTGACTAAGAGGGAGTCAGAGAGTGATGGGTGTAGCTGCTAGAAAGGGGCATTGGCCAGGCAGAGCTAATCCCCAGAACAGCCAGGAGAAGGCAATATCAAGCAGTGAGTAAAGCAAACTGTGACACCCAGTACTCTTCCAACATTCCCACAGCATAAACATAGGGTCTGAAATACCTAAACATCCTGAAACTGCAGATTGCAATCCCAGCAGGGTCGACACAGCCCTTCCTCTTTCCAGGGTGTGTAAAATGAACTCCAGGAGCCTTTTTATTTGGAGTTCTTTTTGGTGAGACCTTAAAATCTGAGGTTCTGTCTGCTCTGAGACGCCTTAAAGATTCCATTGTACTCTTCACATGGGAATGTGTCTGTCCCAGTGTCCATGGCCAATTTTCTCTTCTTTGGCACTGTTGCTCAGCATGCCACATGCACCAGTCATCTGCTTAGCTGCTCCATTTGCACTCACTTCAGGGTCAAGGACATTCCTGTATGTAAAGAACTTCTGAAGTACTTTGGGGATCATTCAGGTTGAAAGTTGTTCTGTATATAATGAGAGACACAAGGTGGGTGAGGAAATTTTTTTATTGGACCAACCTCTTCAGGAGAAGAGTTCTGTGTAGCTCGAAAGCTTGTCTCTCTCACCAACAGAAGCTGGTCCAATAAAAGATATTACCTCACTCACCTGGTCTCTCTAATATCCTAGGACAATGTGGCTACAACAAGACTCCAAATATATAAATAATGTGTTTCTTTCCAGCATCCCACTTTCTGGCATTCCCCCCCCATCATTGATGCACAGTCTCCAGTATTCTTCTGTCATTCCTCTAGCAGTGTCCACAGCAATCCTCCAATATCACCCCCCAAAAAATGGTCCTCAAGCACGGTCTTCAGAATTCCTCAGTTCTCTCCCTCCTGTTCCTAGAATTTCCTTTCAGTGCTCTTGAATTTTACAAGAATTCCTCATGTATTTCCCTGGAAATTCCCTAGAATTCTCCCTGCATTTCCCTAGAATTTCTCTACACTCTTCTGGCTTTCCTCCAACATTTCCCCCCCACATACCTCCATCATTCCTTAAGATTTCCCAGACATTATTCCAGCATCCCCTCAATACTCCTCCCAGCATTCCCCTTCCTGCTCCAGTATTTCTCTAGCCTTTTTCCAACATTCTTCCAGGATTCACTGAGCATTCTTCCAACATTCCCCAGTCATTTTCCTTAACTGAGTAACAATTTCTCCATCATTCCCTTAGCATTCCACCAGCATGCTCTAGGCATTCCTCTAGCGTTGTCTGCGCATATCCCCAGAATTTCTTGTGTTATCCAAGCATTCCCCCAACATACAAATCAGATATGAAAGAGCCAAATCGTTTTGAAGAGCAAGTTCAGATCTCTAGAGATTTACCTCTGCCTCTTATCTCTCTGAGACAGATAAACTGAAATCCACAGTATCATGCTAGCATTTCCAGGTAACATCCTTACGCTCCTAAAGCATTTCCCTAGCATTCTTCCTGTATTTCTCCTCTTCATTCCTCTAGCATGTCCCAAGCATTGTTCCAGGATTCATCAGTGTTCCTTCAGGCTGTTGGTGTGCTGAGACCACCCACTGTCTATCATGCTGACCAATACTGTCTCATGGTGTCCTGGTACTGCCCCGTCTGTCTGTATCCATCGGTCATCTCTTGTCTTATATTTAGATTGTAAGCTCTTTAGGGCATGGACTGTCTTTTTATTCTATTTATACAGCACCTCGCAAAATGGGGTCCTGGACTGCTGGTCCACGACCAAGGCTCCTAGGGACAGTGGAACTCAAATAAATTAATAATAGTAGCTTTATGTTTTCTTATAAAAATCTTCCATTCATCATTTCCCCCCTCCCACCCAAGCATTCTCTTAGTATTCCTCCAGCATGCTCCAAGCATTCCTCTAGCATTATCCATGCAGTTCTTTAGCATTCTCCTAGCATTGGCACCTAAATTATATGGGATAGTAATAGGTGCCTTAGAAATACCTAGCTAGGTAATGCAAGAATTGGTTGTGCATTTCTACTAGGTGCCCATCCCCCAGCCCTATGCCCCCAGCATACAGGTCAGGTTTGAAATACCTCAGTTCCATGAAAGTCCAGCAGGGTTGACTCATGTCTTCATCTTTCTAGAGTAAATAAACTGAGTTCCATCCAGTTTACTCTGCACGTTTCCTTCCGATGGGTCCTTAAAATCCAGCTGCTGCATACAGCATTTTCCATAAGAGTAGGCATATTCTGTGGAGTCCTTCATCAGATTTCTTCTTTTGGCCAAATTTCTCCTCCAGCACCATTCCAATGTCACCTCAGCATTCCTCCTACATTCCTACAGTACTTTCTCAATGTCCGATGGCACTCATCACTGTAATATCTGAGCACCTCACAATCTTTAATGTATTTATCCTCACAACACCCCTGTGAGGTAGGGCAGTGCTGTTATCCCCATTGTACAGATGGGGAACTGAGGCACACAGAGATTAAGTGACTTGTGCAATCCTCTACATTAAGCCATTATCTCTGGCAGCATTGTATTTAATTATCTCCAAGTATTTTTCTAGCATTCACCCTCCATTTTTTTTTGGCATTTTTGCCAGCATGGGGTTGCCTCAGTTCATGCTTCCAGCAAGTTGGATCCATGAGACAATACATCTAAAAATCATCATTACAAAGGGGACAATCACATCCCCACCAATACTACCCAACATAGAAATTGCCACGCTGAGGCCCATGGATTTCAGTATTTTGTCTCCAGCAGGGGCCAGCACTAGATGCTTCAGAAGAAGGCTGTTGGGGGAGAGGCAATGGGACACTCTTTTCCCCCACTCTGTGATGTCCTAATGATGATGCTGGTCCCTTCCCAGCATCACCTGTATGGTTTGTGTAGGCCTAGGAAAAATGGCAATGTCTGCCTCTGCCAGACCACCCAGTTATTCACTAAAGGGATTACAACCTACCACTTTGTACCTGTTGTGGTGCTAGACAAAGCACATGGCTGACTGCTGAGAGTAAGGACGACATGGTGACATTTCTAGCTGTCTGGATGTTCAGTTTTGTCCCTGTGAGCCATTACCAGTCTGGAATGAGTGTCACAACATTACGGCCTGGATCTCTGGCCCATGTAAATTGGTATAGCTCCACTATAGTCAATGACGTCAATGGAGACATTGATTTTGGTGGATGGAATTATGTTAATTTACACCATCCAAGGATCTAGCTCCAAGTTGCCATTTGAAAATGTTCTAAATTCAGTGGTCAGGCAGCTACTGCTCTAGCATTCATGTCCCCTTGCTAAAAACAGGCTTCCCTAAAGTGGCAGCTGACAGTTCCCCAAAAGGTATTTCACGGTAAAAGCTGATGGAATTAGCTGGTGCAGATAATAGTCGTTGTGCATTTAGGTCACCATTTTCAAAGGTGGGTGTAATAACCAACTCTTTAAAAGGTGAAGATGGGAGACAGAATCAGAGGGAAAAGAGACAGCCACATTACAGCCAGGAGGAGCCTGCTCCAAAACTAACAACCACGTCTGTATTGACATAATTATTTAGAATTTCTACAAACATAACACGCCCAAGTGGCTGGGCCTCCATCCCTGATGACAGAGAAAAGGCTTCATCCAGGAAAATTCCATTAACAAATTCCCCTGCAAGTGTCCAAACTAAACACAAGTGCCTTTTAGTTCCTTCTTTCTGAGAGAAACCAGTCTGGTCTCTTGTTGTGAGCCAGCCACTCCAGTTAGGGGCTGACCCCTCGCAAAAGCAGCATTTGCATGCTGCCTGCTTTCTGCTTGGCTACATGCATTGGTGCCAGGGCCGGCTCCAGGCACCAAGCACCCAAGCTGGTGCTTGGGGCGGCACCTGGAGGGGGGCGGCGCGGCGCTCTGGCCGCCGGGGGGAGAGCCGAGCCGAGCCCCAGCCGGGGCTCGCCGCCCTCTCGCCGCCCTCTCGCCGCCCTGCCCCTGGCGCTCTGGCCGCCGGGGGAGGGGCGGGAGAGCCGAGCACCCGCCGGGGCTCGCGGCCCTGCCCCCGGCGCTCTGGCCGCCAGGGGGGAGACCGGAGCCGCCGCCGGGGCTCGCCGCCCTCCCCCAGGGGCTCCGGCCGCCCCCCCGGCAAAAAGCCTCCGGCGGCAAAAAAGCCAGAGCCGGCCCTGATTGGTGCTCATCAATACCTCAGGCTGCTGTGCTTCTCTGCAGACTCCATGCAGCCTAAATTCTAGGACTCAGCAAAACTGCAAATATATTTGTTCACCTTCCCATCAGAGTCTCAGCAGTTGCTGTTTTTTTAAGTGTATTTACATCAGGTGTTCAGGGACCTGGTGGATCCCAGGAATTTAGCCTGTACATCCAGGAAATTTCAGCTCATTGTATTTTAGGGTTAACCAGTTCATTGCCACTGTTACTTAACTGGATTCTGCAATCACATAATAAAGCCAAAAGCTGAGATCCTTGTTCTGTTTTCACTCCATCTTTACTAAGACAAAACTCTCATTGGTTTTAGTGGGAATTTGTCTGTCAGCACTCACTTTGCACAGGTATAAATGAGTACAGGGGATGGTAGGTAGTGAAGGATCTGATCCTATGTTCTCCACCAAGAATAAGAAATCCAAAAGGCAATTTCCACTAACAGTGCTCTTTTTCCTTCATCCCTCCTGAGTCATCTGTCAAAGGAAATTCAAACCCCATATGTAGTCTGCAATTATATTGGATTGGTTTGTTACCATAATACATTACAAACTCTGGTCTAATCCGCTGTTATATTATAGTACACTCCATTCTCTAAAGCATTTGTACAATCAATCAGTGGCTATACACAGCATATCATTTAAAAACTTTCTATTTATTCTTGTATCATTCAATTATAGGATAAAATTGCAAAACATAGAGTAGGACTATAATGCTAATTAAGGCGGGCATTTAATGCATTTCAGTAGTACCAATCAAAACATAAACTTACTCATATTAACAGTAAACCAATACATTTCCATCTCCAGTTTACATGAGTTCTTTGGTTGCTTTTTCACCCATTCTCCACTGGGGTGGAGGTATACACAAGCTGTCAAGTGAGTGGCAACTTATATAAAGCCAGAAGTCAAAGTCAAAAGTTTAATGCCAAGTACAAAGAGACATACAATCATGCAGAAATAATCCTCCTGTAATGGATTTAAGAGATGCATTTTTTTATTATCTGTTCATTGTATTTGTTTATAAATATATGAGTTAAAATGCAGCTGACGTTCATTTTTAAAAGCACCTTTGAAATTGTCTGTGCCATTTTCATACAGCAGACGACATCACACAAGCTCTTTAAATTGGAAGGGAGAGCAAGAGGCAATCAGAGCTGTCTATATGATCTACCTAATTTAGGGCAGATCTGGGTGTCTACCTAAATCCATAGTTAGGCACCTAAATAAGTGGCCTGATTTTCAAAAATGCTGAGCACCTTTGAAATATTCCATTCAAGTCAACGGAACTCCCTGTGTGAGGAAAGGTCCATGCTTTTAGAATCAGGTCCTATGACTGATACTAACTCTAGAATTATTTTTGTTCAGAATATCTGGAGGATTACATGAAATCATAGGGCCTTGCTTTGAGTTCAAGGGGAGCTATGCTTAAATCCGGATCACAGAAACAAGGGTGTAATCAGAGATGAAAAGGAGTAATTAGGTAAGAAATAAGTCCCCTCAATATCTCTTGATCAAATTTTGCATACATACATTTGAAGAAACAAAACCAGTGCTACAAAAGAGGCTGAATCTCTGCTTCTGAATGATCACATTCAAAGTTACAGGCCAGAAAAGACTGAATTAGTATAATCATGCTTAGAGAGTGGTAGAATCAATGGAGAATTGGAGTGTCTGAACCTCTGTCAAGGGATAGTTGCTTTAAGATTGTGTACATGGTTCTGACAGATCACAATGATGGGATAGATAGAAAGAATAACAAGGAAATATACATGTTATACCTTAAACATAAATACAATGTGTATAACGGTTAATAGTTTACATTTTTAAGCTTATCAATAGAACCCCATCTGAAATAGAAACATGCAAGTTTGACTTTCAAAATACATGCAGTTAAATAATATATAAGTAACACCTGAAGAGGCCTTAGCAGAAACAGCTAGAACTGGTCATAACGCTGGACATAGATGATGGGACCAAAGGGGTGGTTAGGGGGGATAAACCCACTTTCCCTTAATCAAAACAACTCGCCAACCAGCAGTTTTCTAGATACTGCCATTTAAGTACACTTTTGGGATGATCTTGGTAGCTCCCAAATGAAAAGTGTTGTGCTGCTGGGGTCAGAAATACTAACTAGTGACTATGAGCCTGGAAGTCATAGGAGATTGTTGACTTTCAGAAACTGTCAATGGCAAAGGTTCATAGGTAAGAGTTCCAGAAAGCCATGTTGATAGCTTTTAATGACCTAACAGAAGGTTAAAAAGTCTACATTCCCTCCTCACCAAAAAGCAGAATATCACCATTGATGCATTATTTTATCCCATTCACTGGAGTAGGATGGACTGCCTGCTAAGCACAAAAACCTCCTCTGGCCTTAGGGAGGAACATGGCTTAGGGGGGCCAGAAAAGTAGAACCTTATGGCAAGGATCAAATTCTGGGGTTGAAGAGGAGGGTGCTGTTTTGTCTAGTCTGTTGCTGTCTTGCTCAATACAGTTGCAGAAGTGCTTTGTCATTACTCAGGAGCCCTTCACTGTTCTCTGAAGATGGCTGTATCTTTGCAGCATAGGAGACATGGAGTGTTCTGCACATGCTCCTTTCCACATGTGGAGGAGCTGAGAAAAGTCTGGGAGGAATGGTCTGGATGGAAAACAGGTAACTGGCTCCAAAGAGGTGCAACAGTAAGTCAGTTGGGCCTTCATCCCACGAAACACTGAACACATTCAAAAAAGCCAGCCCATTCTGCACTACTATGAATCTCCACCACTGGACTGCATGGTGTTGTATATGTAACTTTTGCAAGAAGCTTGCTGTCTATTGTCTAGCTTTGTCCCCTTACATTGGAAGCTGCGTGCGCAAGGCTCACATTTCATTCTTCGTTTTATACAACGTCATGCACAACATCAGCACTCACCAAATAATGCTCGTCATCCACAAATAAAGCGGAGTAGCATTTCTGGAGGATAAAATAACAAAGAATAATAATAGTGGAGAGTTAACTATTTGTAGTACAGGAGCATTCAGAGCGGCACGAATCACAAGCGACACCCTACTGTGCTAACCATTTTACAAACAAAGGTAAACAGTCCCTGCCTGAAAGAGTTTATAATCTATGGCTCCAATCATACAAGTACTTACCTTTATGTACTCTGAGTGATCCCACTAAAGTCAATAGAACTGTCACAGGGTTAGCACAGGCTCTCCCTCTTTTGTGCCTGCACCCTGTGTTTAGGCTGGTATAATAGTGTTCACTCCTCCTTTTGTTGGATCACCCCAGTGTCTTTATTTACAGTGCGTGTGCAGTTCCCAGATCCCCCAACAGTTAGTGCCCCACAGACCCTCCCCAGGATCTCCTGGCCCTTGAGGCTTCCTTGTTGGTAAGGAGACGGAGATACTGCCCTCCTGTCTCCGCCCAGGCTAGCCTCCTCACTGAGGTTTGCCCAGGGCTTTTATAGCCCTCTCCTGCCCCAGCCCAGCTGTCACTAGTTAGCCCAGCATGTTCGACTGAGCCAGCCCTCCTTAGGGCTTGCAGCTGGGCTCCCTGCTGAGTACCTGCATCTCTACACCTGGCCTACTGGCCAGAGAGCAGGCTGTAGCCAGTATTTTGGCAGGGCTTTAAAGGGGTTTTACCCCGGCCTGCCACAAGAACTAATCACGAAGTGTAAAGTAAAACACATGCTTAAGGCTTTAGCAGAATCTGGGTCTAGGAAGCCAAGACACATATGAAGTATGTGTGTGAGATGGACAAAATCATATATACAATTTGTATGCACATTTATACTATATTTGAACTCTTCTCCCTGATAATTATTACTGTATGATGTATGTGGCAAGTCCCCCATTTGCCCATCAACATATGGTGGCTGATTCATATAGGTATTGCAGCAGAAGGGGGTCCTGAGTGAAGTCTGAAGGAGGAGAGGTAACGACCTGACAAATCAAATGCGGGAGAGTATGCCCTGTGGAAAGATGTTCCCTGTATAAAGAAACGGCCATGTGTCTTCCCCCTTATCCCTCCCATTTTCCTCCCTTCCCTTCTGGAAAACAGAAGAACAGCAGAGGGTCTTAGTCCGTGTTTTATACTGAGGTACGAGTGCTGTGAGCTAGAGCTGAGTGAAACCTGGAATATCTGTCCCATGGGAAATGCCAAGATTTAGAAATCTGCTTTTGTTCCAAAGCAGAATGAAAAGTTGAAATTGTTGCATTTCCCACACAACCAAACACCGTGTCCTGGAAAACTTCATTTCAGGACAGCTGAAATATTTTGTTTTGTTAAAATCAGAAGATTTCCTTTTTGGTTTTGACTTTTATATTACGTTATATGCTACAAAAAGCAAAATGACAAGGTAATTTCAAAATAAAAAAGTCAAATCAAAACTCTTCAATGAATTGTTTTGATTTTCTTTTTCCTGAAACAAAATGTAATCTGAATCAACACCTTCCTGTGGAATGTTTTGTTTTCATTGAATTGGCGTTTTCAGACAGAAAACTGTTCCATCAGAACATTTTCCACCAGCTCTACTGTCAGCTCTACAGATCATCATCATCATCCTAATGATCCATAGTTGCAGCAGAGTCTCATCTTCTTTGGTAACACCTATGCCCCTGCTACACCCCTTCCTCTACTCCTGCCCAATTTTTCCCTTATGCATCCATAATGAGTGCCAAAGCCCCTAAAAGTCAATGGACAGACTCATTGACTTCACTGACCTTTGGAACAGGCCCCCAGCGAGGGGAACGAAGTGTAGACCAGCCCTTGCATAGCTCCTCAGATGGAGCAGTATGCCCTCCAGCCAGGTATGAATTCCTCCCTGGCAGAGTTCCACTCTTTTGCATCTTTCTGGGCATCAGAGGGTGCCAACAGCATTTCAAACTAATGAACAACTTCATTCATCACTCAATACGCTGCTGCACTATAATGGGACTCCACATCATCCCTAGAGCAGAAATAAGCCACCCAACCAGCTTCACATCACATGCAACAAAATCTCAAGCACAGGAATAATACAAGGTTAGGGGTTCAATGTAAGCCCTGGTCTACACTGTGGGGGAGGAGGGGGAAACGATCTAAGTTACGCAACTTCAGCTACATGAATAACGTAGCTGAAGTCGACATACTTAGATCTACTTACCGCGGTGTCTTCACTATGGTGAGTCGACTGCTGCCGCACCCCCGTCGACTCTGCCTGAGCCTCTCGCCGAGCTGGAATACAGGAGTCGACAGGAGAGCACTCGGGGATGTAGCATGTCTAGACTAGATGCGATAAATCAATCCCCGCTGGATCAATCACTGCCTGCCGATCCGGCTGGCAGTGAAGATATACCCTAAATTTGTAATCACAGGGGCCATCGAAAGAGAAAATGCTGGGCCCCAATGCTGCAAAACCCTCCATGAAGAAAACTTCCATAGAAAACAGTGCACGGGGGAATGCAGGATTGGGCCTCATTGGCCATACTTGACAAAGTAGTATGAGTTTCCTACACCAATAGGGAAGGGATCAGGGCATGCCATGTGGTTTATTGGAGGATTACACATAACAAATATATTGGTTGGATACTCATTTTGCATAACAAAATTCTCACTCAAATGCAGTGCTAGTCAGAGGCTGGAGCATCTCCCTCAGGTTGTTAAATATTACGGAGCAATGACATTCACTGAACCAGTAACAGCACTCAGAATAGTTTTCCATTAGCAAAATTGTTCCTTAAATTAACCTCATTGGCTATGATATTGCCCTTGGACTGCATTCCACGCCCACTCATGAACAGGTCATGTATGACCAGGCCCAATTTTGCCACCTTATTCATGCTGAGTGGTTCCTTACTTCATGTGTAGTCCCTATGGACCTGATTCTGATACCCTCACTCATATGGTGTAGTACCGTACTATGCACGAAATCAATGGAGCTACGTTAAGAGTAAGGCGCTACTCACTTTGCTTAAGGGTGATAGAATCAGGTCTCAAAGTGCACTTCAGAGAACTCTGCAACACATGTATGTTCATATATATCCTCTCCCATCACATACACACAACATTCATATACACAAACCCTCCTTTCATCCATATAAACTCAACCAATGGATTCACAGACTCCTCCACATATATACACACAGATACCCAGACACAATCTGCTATTGTGGATGCTCATTACTATTGGATTTGATAGCACCAGTGCAGGCCTGAGAAAACTGACAGTGTTTTTGATAGTTAAAAAAAGTTCACTCTTTTATATGAGAACTGTGGGTCCTATTGATGAAGTGTGGCTCATTCCTTTTATCAGCCCTGCTGGTCTGTTGCAGTCGTTCTTTGGTGTACTCTTTTCAAGGAATTCTCTGAAAGTTCAGTCGACCTGTCCTCGGTCTCCCCTTCCAGCACTCCTCCCCAGCTTGAGCAGAGTGTACTCTCTTTCTTCCACATTTTCTTTTTTGCTTTCTTTGCCTACACTTCCATTCCACAGGGATCCAATATTTGCTCTATAGCCTTCCCCTGAATAACAGTGAATTATCAGCTTAGACCAAATATTAATGCACTCAGTGACACAGATGCAGAGAACACAGAGATGGAAAAGACCTATTAGGTCATCTACTCCATCTCCCTGCCAATTCAAGATTGTTTATTTCCCTATTGTACACGTACTAGTGCTTTGTCCAGTCTCGATTTAAATGGTTCAAGCAATAGAGTTTCTACCACTTCCTTCAGATGACTACGCTACAGAGCAAGTATCAGATTCTCTGTTGCTCTGCACCTTGGATAGTCACTTAGGCCAGTGCACAGTGAATGCCTGATGGGTGTAAAACACTACGGGCCTGATTCTCATTTACAATAAGGCCATTTTACACAACAGAGAGGCCTTAAAGTGGGAGTAAATTATATTTCGACCTCCCTAAGGCTCTTGGCACTACTAGAGGGATGTAAAGTGGCCCTAGTGTAAATGAGAATCAGGTCCTACCGTTCTGATTTGGTAGCATTTTACACCTTTTGGAACACTGGGCTTGATTCCCACCAAAGCCACTTTACACCATTCTGGCCATGTAAAGGGGCCTTAAAGTGGGAGTAAATTATATTTATACCCACTTTTAGATCCCTTAACACTGCTGGACCTGTGTAAAGTAGCGTTAGTATAAATGAGAAGCAGATCCAGTTTGCACTGGTATAAATGACTGCATAAGAGACAAAGCAGATGAAGCTCAGACCCCATGTATTTAGCCTACATTTCCTTTTACCCATATTTCAGTGCTAAATTGTGCATCCTGTTTGCTATAGAACTCCATCCTGGGCTCAAAAAACTTGGGAGATAGAGATGGAGATTACATAAAGTGGTGATTTTAAAGAGCTCCTAAGTCTCTAAACTTCTAAATTGGGTGGTGCTGCTGCCTGACTGATAGATCAACGAGCTTCAGAACCCGCTTTATCTGAAATTCCTTGTTGCTTGTGGGAATAGTTTAGATAGGATCATCACTAATGCTGAATATGATCACCAGACGTATTAGCACTGTAACACTAATACGCAATGCTAGCTAACCCTATTGCCACTGAAATCAGTGGGAGTACATTTAGGACCTACATAGGTAAGCATGAAGTGAGATCATGTAGGCACAGAATCACACATACAGTGTCAATTTCAAACAGACTACCACACTCAAATGCTGCACCTAATTAGGCACCCATTCAAGTAGCGATAAATAGGCAGTATATCAAGTAATAGGGAAATGTTTAATGGAGTGACACAGGAACTTGGTCCTTTCTTACTTAACAGTAATGATCACAAAAAGGGGAAAAGAATGTTTATTATATTCACAGATGATACTAAATTGGAAGGGCAGAGAACCAATGATGACAGAGAACTAATACAAAGGGACATACAAAGGTTAAAATTATAGACAGGAAATAAAATGAGATTCAAACTTATCGGGTCTTTTACTCTTTATACAACAAGATCAATGTGAAGAGACCACCTAGGCACGCCTAGGACCCAAATAACTCTGTTTACTAACTATACACAGTATGCAATGTCTAGTTACATACATACTGCAGCTCTAATTGGTTTCTGGAAGCTTCTAAGACTACATCTATATCTGAGCTGGTAGGTGTGATTCCCAGCTTGTGTAGATGTACCTGCCCTAGCTCTGGTCAAACTAATGCCTAAAAATAGCAGTGTGGCTGAAGTAACAGGGACGGCAGTTCAGGCTAGCCATTGGAGTAAAACCCGCCCACACCCTCTGGCTATGTACTTATAGAGGGGCATTTCTACAACCAGTCAGGTGTCCTAGCCACTGCCAATTATTGGGATGGACTATCAGTTACTCTGCTTGCTGCATTTAGTAAGCCTTTGCAGGAACTTAGCATAACTTTGAGCAGGGGGTTGGACTAGATGACCTCCTGAGGTCCCTTCCAACCCTGATATTCTATTCTATTCTATGATAACTACGGCAAGCTGGGAGGGGTGGGCAGCTATGACATGATATGAGCTTGACTCTACACCCTCTCTGACATGCTGGGGTAAATGTCTGTGAAAAACCGGAAGTCTGGATATATTTTAGAATTGTTGTTATGGGGAAATATGATTGCCAGACTAATGGCTCAAAACTGCTTGCTTAAAAAAAAAAAAAAAAAGTTAAGTGGCTTTTTTTTGTAACTCCTGTTTTTGCTTAATGGTTGATTTTGTTTGGTCAGCTGGGTATCACTTTTGATTGACATGCCTTTGTAACTTTTTGGGTATAAGAGGGGAATTGTGGGTCCTGTGGACACATCAAGAAGATCTCCAGCCACAGATGGAAGGCTGGCCACTGGAAATCTGCAGCTGAGTCACCCGAATACTGCTCTAAACTCCTGAGGGGTAATCCTGAAGGGTAATGATCAGTTTGGGGTGCTCTATAAGCTATTGTGTTAGTGTGTGCTTGAGACCAAACAAAGCAGTGACTTCGAGTATCATAGAATCATAGAATATCAGGGTTGGAAGGGACCTCAGGAGGTCATCTAGTCCAACCCCCTGCTCAAAGGAGGACCAATTCCCAACTAAATCATCCCAGCCAGGGCTTTGTCAAGCCAGGCCTTAAAAACCTCCAAGGAAGGAGACTTCACCACCTCCCTAGGTAATGCATTCCAGTGCTTCACCACCCTCCTAGTGAAATAGTGTTTCCTAATATCCAACCTAGACCTCCCCCACTGCAACTTGAGACCATTGCTCCTTGTTCTGTCATCTGCCACCATTGATAACAGCCGAGTTCCATCCTCTTTGGAACCCCCCTTCAGGTAGTTGTAGGCTGCTATCAAATCCCCCCTCATTCTTCTCTTCTGGAGACTAAACAATCCCAGTTCCCTCAGCCTCTCCTTGGTAAAGGCATTCTAGTGGGAGTGCTGGAGACTAATAAAGTACTGGCTTTAAGTGAAAGCATGTGGTTTTGATTTGTTTGTTTCAGCCATATAGCAGACAGAAGTGCTGCGTCTCCCTTGGTCTGTCCTGATATCACCTCGCGGAGAGTAATGTTATCAAGAGCTTTGGATTCAGGGGAACCCTGGATAACATACTCAGGTGGTAGCCAAAGCCACCACCCGTACTACCCCAGCTATGCTGCTATTTGTAGTATGCTAGCTCAAAAAACATTAGCACCACTGGAGGACTCACAAACTATTTAAAGTATCAGGGGGTAGCCGTGTTAGTCTGTATCTACAAAAACAACAAGGAGTCTGGTGGCACCTTAAAGACTAACAGATTAATTTGGGCATAAACTTTCATGGGTAAAAACCTCACAGACTCCTAGTTGTTTTTGTAGAAACTATTCAAAGGGATACTACCCAACTCCGATATACTACAAAACTGGAATGTGCAAGATGATATATCTGTTGGAAACTTGAAAATACAGAACTGCAGTGGGAGGGATAAACCTGGAAAGCAGTAATGTGGAAATAGATTAGAATTGATAGCAGAAAACAAATTAGGTATGAGCTTCCAATGTGATGGCATGGCTGCCAAAACAGAGGCATCATGTCTCAGATCAGGGTTAGACAGATGAGGGATGTGATAGATGATGTGATGATGACAGATGAGGGATGTGATATACCCTCTCTGAACAGTTTAGGGAAATTACAATACTTTGCTCAGTTTGGATCCCCTTAAAATTGGAAAGATATCAGCAAATTAGAGGGTATTCACAGAAGAGTCACAACAATGTTTAAAGGAATGAATGGATCAATGTTATGAGGGAAGATTAAAACAAGCAAACATGTATAGCTTGGCTAAACAAGGATTAAGGAAAAATATGATGACTGTCTCCAACTCTTTGGGAATGTAGAAAAATTATTTAGGGTGAAACAAGGAAGTATAAGAGTGATGGAATGTAATTACGAATAGGAACTTTTAGGCCAAATATTGTTGAGATCTGTGGAATAATCTCTCCCAAGGGAAATGCCAGAAGCATCATCACTTAGGAGTGTCAGTTAAAACTAGACTGGACAGTGGAGAAAGGAGCAATCCCACATTGGCCGGGAGATGGACCTGAAGATAATGGAACCAATAATCAAGCAATCAATTGGCAAACACCTAGATGATACTAAGGTGATAAGTAACATTCAGCATGGATTTGTCCAGAACAAATCATGTCAAACCAACTTAATAGCTTTCTTTGACAGGGTAACAAGCCTTGTGAATAGGGAGGAAGTGGTAGATGTGATATACTTTGACTTTAGTAAGGCTTTTGATACTATCTCACATGACCTTCTCATAAACAAACTAGGGAAATACAACCTAGACAGAGCTACTATAAGGTTGGTGCATAGTGGGCTGGAAACCATTCCCAGAGAGTAGCTATCAGTGGTTCACAGTCAAGCTGGAAGGCTATATCAAGTGGGGTCCTGCAGGGATCAGTTCTGGGCCCAGTTCTGTTCAATATCTTTGTCAATTATTTAGATAATGGCATAGAGAGTACACTTATAAAGTCTGTGGATGATCCAAAGAGTTGCAAGTGCTTTGGAGAAAGGATTAAAATTGAAAATTATCTGGACAAACTGGAGAAATGGTCAGAAGTAAATAGGATGAAATTCAATAAGGACAAATGCAACGTACTTCACTTAGGAAGGAACAATCAGTTGCACACATACAAAATGGGAAATGACTGCCTAGAAAGGAGTACTGCAGAAAGTGATCATAATGGATCATAAGCTAAATATAAGTCAGCAGTATAACGCTGTTGCAAAAAAAGCAAACATCATTCTGAGCTGCATTAGCAGGATTGTTGTAACTAAGACACAGGAAGTAATTCTTCTGCTCCACACTAATTAGGCCTCAGCTGGAGTATTATGTCCAGTTCTGGGCACCACATTTCAGGAAAGATGTGGACAAATTGGAGAAAGTCCAGCGAAGAGCACCAAAACATTACCTATGAGGAAGATTGAAAAAATTGGGTTTGTTTAGTCTGGAGAAGAGAAGACAGAGGGGACATGATAATAATTTAAGGACATAAAAGGTTGTTACAAGGAGGAGGGACAAAAAATGTTCTCCTTAACCTCTGAGAATAGGACAAGAAGCAATGGGCTTAATTTACAGCAAGGGAGATTCAGGTTGGACATTACAAAATACTTTCTGTCAGGGTAGTTAAGGACTGAAATAAATTGCCAAGGGGGGTTGTGGAATCTCCATCACTGCAGACTTTTAAGAGCAGGTTAGACAAACACCTGACAGAAATGCTCTAGATTGTCCTGCCATGAGTGCTGGGGACTGGACTAGATGACCTCTCATGGTCCCTTCCAGTCATATGATTCTATGAAATAGGTCTTTTCCAGTTCTGATATAATATTATGGTTTTGACATGGCTTTCTCTCAAGCACTGTATTTCAGTGGCTGTTAGGAAGTAGCAGTGGGGAAGTAAGACTGTGAACAACCCAGTTCTTAGTATCACTTGCATTTAATAGAAAACTCCTTGGTGCATCTGATTGAAGTAGGTCAGATAGTGTGAACACAAGGGAAAGAAGAGGATGCACTTTTGTGCAAGGAGCAACCACTAACTTGGTTCTTGCACTTCTTCACAGTAGGACCTGGGGAACCACAGCACCGGCCCACAATGCTAGGCAACTTAGGTATGTCTACACTCAGCGAGGAACAAGCCTCATAGCCTGGGTAGATCGACTCAAGCTAGCAGTAGTGTGGACATTGTGGCATGGGCTGCAACGCAGGCGCTCAGGCCCAGGGGGTTGGCTGGGATGCTATTTTTAGCATGCTAGCTCCTCTACCTGGTCTAGGAAGCTCGATCCCAGCTGCAGTGTAGACATACCTGTGATGTTACACTCCATATTCTTCATAGAAATATGGTTATGATATTAATATGGCATAACTAAGATATACTTTATGCAAGATGGCTCATGTAAGATATCATTGGAAAGGTTATGATTTACTGAATGTGATTATCCAATTTGTATGCATGTATCATTTCTGTATCTACAGTCAGGAATATTGACTATGTAACAAATACAGCTATGTGCGTATTTAGGAGATATCAACCAGACAACCGGCTATCACAACCTTGATGGCCCATTAAGAAGAAACAATAAGACTGTGAAGATACTAATCTCTCTCCTTCCTGAGAGGCATCCTGGGAAGTAGCTCTGACACTACCAGGCCAGGTGGTCCTATCACCTGCTACAAAATACCACCTTGGACACTGCTGGCATTTTTCCACTGTAGGGGGATGGGAATAAAACAAAGGATTCCCGCCTTAAGTAAATCCTTTTTAAGGGCTGGGGAGGGGGTTGATCTAGACTTTCCTCCATTGCCTACCCAAGAAGAAGGGCTGCTGAAAGAACCTGAAGGGACAAAGAAACTAACCTGAAGTGAAAGGCAGGGGTGAGTCCAGACTGAGACAGGGGTCCAGTCTGTAAGAAATAACTGGAACTCTGAGCTACAGAAACTCTTCATCCTGCCTAATTCAACATTTAGGGTAATAAATTACATTTTGTAACCTGTTTATTTAGTGAATCAAGCTTAGTTTGCGTGTTTTGTTTTATTTGCTCAGTAATCTGCTTTGTTCTGTTTGTTATCTCTTATAATCACTTAAAATCTGCCTTTTACAGTTAATAAATTTTTGTTTATTATTAAACCCAGTTTGTGCAATTTCTAACTGTGTGTGTGTGTGAAGTTGTGCATATCTCTCTTCACATTGAGGGAGAGGGTGAATTTTTATGAGTTTGCGCTGTGCAGATTTTTATACACAGCACAAGGCATTATACCTTTGGGTCTGCACTCCAAGGGAGGTGGGCACCTGAGTGCCAGGGCAAGTCCCTTAAGCTGAGTCTTCCCAGCTGATCTCAGTGTCTGTCTGCAGCTGGATGTGACCCTGTCTTCGTGTATGCTAGAGGAGGCTTAAGACCCTGCTTCAGCAAGACAGGTTAAAGGGGGCCCAGGCTGACAGAACAGGCAGGCTCAGTGGTATCTCAGTACATCAGGTGGCACCTTAAAGGGGGGCAACCTGTCACAATACCCTCAAAGCTCATAGAGAGGAGGGGGGGACGAGCAGATGGGTGGCTGATGCCAGGCCCCTTCTCACCAACATGTGGACTAAAGCTTAAGGAGGAAATGTATACTGCCCCTCCCGAATGCAAGTGAAACACTGTTCCTCAGGGTGCTCCCCAGTGCCACCAAAGGTGTTCTGCCCGCCTGGGTGCTCCTCAGTCAGAATGTCTCTGGTGGCACACGGCTGCTCTGCTCTCAGCTCCATCCTGGCTGTGGCTCACACAGCCCTGTATAGATAGGTTTGGAAGGATTAGATTTGGGGTAAATTTCATCCTTGCAGAACATGGTTTACCTACATAACCCCAGATCACATAATGACACTTAGACAAACCAGAGATTTCAGTTAAAAGCAACCCAATAACATACTCGATAGGTAGCTCGATAACCCCAATAGCATAAGAAAGGGAGAAAATTGTACATGGGTATTAAATTTGTTCACGTGAAACAAAATAGCTGGATAAAGCAAAGTATTAAATCACTTAAAATACTAAATTAAAGATCTTATTTGCTGCTTAGTGATCTGTCCATTATAAATTCATCTCTTCTGGAGTGTAAAAACAGAGTGAAAAACAATAAAGTTTTTATTCTCCCTGTTCTTTCCCCAAAATCTCACTCCTCCTCGATATAATTGAACTTCAATAATACATTCAGCTACCAGAATAAAGCACATTACTTTGTCCTTATGCCTCCTACAGTCTTGCCTGCTGCTGAAATGAATCCCATAATAATTTTGGGGCATGTTAATTTTTTAAAAAATATATAGCCTAGGGAAAATGAATGTTTTTGCATTTTTTTATGGCTGGATATTTGCTGGTACAGTAAGATGAGAATGTGGAAAGAACAATGGTTCTGAGACTTTTTTTGTTCAAACCTCTTTTTCTAGATGAAAAGTCCAATGCAAACAGAGAAGAACAGTTGATTGTTTGTAATACATCTCACTAATACATCAGACTTATAGTAAGTGACAGCACATTTTAATGCATTTACAATATTATATGCTTTCAATATTTTTATCAGGAATCTGAATCAGCGAACTACATTTGAGACATATATCAATTTAAATAAATGCATTCCTTGTAAATGTACACAGAAACCAAATGCCCCTGGGGAAAAAAACAAAAGTATTATTTCCAAGGTCCAGCCATAAACAATTGCAGTTATTGATGCAGCATTATTGATCACCCATATAGATAACAGCCTCACTTATAGACATAATAAGAGTGAAGTGCTGTATTTGTTGTTTTTGTTACCTTTGCACACACAAACATGCCAAATGCACTTTTAACTAACTAGCAGAGAATGATGTTACTGCAATCAGAAAGCAGAATGAGTCAGTCTTACTTAAAAATGAATATAAAATGCAAAGGGCCAGATTCTGATCTCACCAGCAGTGAAAGGGCTTAGACCAATGCCCATTTAAGTCAATGGAAAGACTCACTCATTGACTGATCAGACCCTAAATCTGGAATAAATCAACTGACTTCAATGGGATTATTCTAAATCTACCCTCAGCGTAACTCACAGCAGAATCTGGCCCAAATAGTTTAATTTTGACTGTTATTCTTACATCATCACCACCAGGTCCTTGACAGCTCTCTAACACCACATTCTACCAGCCATTATCCTCTGATCCCACTGAGGATTACCTAAAGAAACTACACCATCTGCTAAAAAAACTCCCTGACAAAGCACAGGAACAAATCTGTACAGATACATGCCTAGAACCCCGACCAGGGACATTCTATTTGCTACCCAAGATCCATAAACCTGGAAATCCTGGACGCCCCATCATCTCAGGCATTGGCACCCTAACATCAGGCTTGTCTGGTTATGTGGACTCTCTCCTCAGACCCTACGCTACCAGCACTCCCAGCTATCTTCGAGATACTACTGACTTCCTGAGGAAACTACAATCCATCGGTGATCTTCCAGAAAACACCATCCTGGCCACTATGGACGTAGAAGCCCTCTACACCAATATTCCACACAAAGATGGACTACAAGCTATCAGGAACAGTATCCCCGATAATGTCACAGCTAACCTGGTGGCTGAACTCTGTGACTTTGTCCTCACCCACAACTATTTCACATTTGGGGACAATATATACCTTCAAGTCAGCGGCACTGCTATGGGTACCCGCATGGCCCCACAGTATGCCAACATTTTTATGGCGGACTTAGAACAACGCTTCCTTAGCTCTCGTCCCCTAACGCCCCTACTCTACTTGCGCTACATTGATGACATCTTCATCATCTGGACCCATGGAAAAGAAGCCCTTGAGGAATTCCACCATGATTTCAATAATTTCCATCCTACCATCAACCTCAGCCTAGATCAATCCACACAAGCGGTCCATTTCCTGGACACTACTGTGCTAATAAGCGATGGTCACATAAATACCACCCTGTACCGGAAACCTACTGACCGCTACACTTACCTACATGCCTCCAGCTTCCATCCAGGACACACCACACGATCCATTGTCTACAGCCAAGCTCTAAGATATAACCGCATTTGCTCCAATCCCTCAGATAGAGACAAGCACCTACAAGATCTCTATCAAGCATTCTTAAAACTACAATACCCACCTGCTGAAGTGAAAAAACAGATTGACAGAGCCAGACGAGTACCCAGAAGTCACCTCCTACAAGACAGGGCCAACAAAGAAAACAACAGAACACCACTAGCTGTCACCTTCAGCCCCCAACTAAAACCTCTCCAGCGCATCATTAGAGATCTACAACCTATCCTGAAAGATGATCCTTTACTCTCACAGATCTTGGGAGACAGACCTGTCCTTGCTTACAGACAACCCCCCAACCTAAAGCAAATACTCACCAGCAACCACACATCACTGAACAAAAACACTGACCCAGGAACCTATCCTTGTAACAAAGCCCGATGCCAACTCTGTCCACATATCTATTCAAGTGACACCATCATAGGGCCTAATCACATCAGCCATACCATCAGGGGCTCGTTCACCTGCACATCTACCAATGTGATATATGCCATCATGTGCCAGCAATGCCCCTCTGCCATGTACATTGGCCAAACCGGACAGTCTCTACGCAAAAGAATTAATGGACACAAATCTGACATCAGGAATCATAATACTCAAAAACCAGTGGGAGAACACTTTAACCTGTCTGGCCATTCTATGACAGACCTGCGGGTGGCTATCTTAAAACAGAAAAACTTCAAAAACAGACTCCAACGAGAGACTGCTGAGCTGGAATTGATATGCAAACTAGACACAATCAACTCAGGGCTAAACAGGGATTGGGAATGGCTGAGCCATTACAAACATTGAATCTATCTCCCCTTGTAAGTATTCTCACACTTGCTTCTTATCAAGTGTCTGTACTTGGCTACCTTGACTATCACTTCAAAAGTTTTTTTCTCTTACTTAATTGGCCTCTCAGAGTTGGTAAGACAACTCCCACCTGTTCATGCTCTCTGTATGTGTGTATATATATCTCCTCGATATGTTTCACTCAATATGCATCCGAAGAAGTGGGTTGTAGCCCACGAAAGCTTATGCTCTAATAAATTTGTTAGTCTCTAAGGTGCCACAAGTACTCCTGTTCTTTTCACCAGGTCCTTAGTCAATTTTGACTTAGTCCATAATCAGGCAAACTCCCATTGAAATAAAAGGTGTTTGCCTGAATAAGAATTTAGTAAAATTGGATGGCCTAATACTTCTAGTCTTGGGAATGGCTTGTCTATAGAGGAAAGGAATCTCCACAGTTTTCATTTCATAGCGTTTCCTATTCACCCCTGCATTGGGAAAGACATGCCTCCACTCTTCAGCAGAAAGGAGAGAGACATCCCATTCTCTTAACTAATGGAGCCCCCAAGATCTGTATAGTTCTCATGGGTCACACAGGAAAAAATGTGTCAGATCCATGAGTAGAACATAGGTCTCTTGAGTGTAACACATTCACATCAGCCACTTCCCCAAGCAAACAGTGATTAATTACTGGAGATCACCCAGATAATAAAACAGACAGAATGAACAGCATTTATGTGGAGCCTTTTGAATTATTTAGGCACTTTGGTTATTTGGTAACAATATTTTTTTCAATTATTTCAGTTCAGCTGTAAGTTTAAAGGTTAAAAAAGATCAAGATGATCTTCATGATTTTAACATTTCCCCTCTCTCTGTCGACCTTGATCACTGCATACTTAGCACATAGAAGCATGCATATGGGACAGGTTTATTTATGAACATTTTTCCTCCATTACTTCTGCACAGTGGTTTGTTACTGCATAGTTGCTCACGTGTGCACGACGATTCTTTATGTCAAGGTTGCCGCGCTTGCTGGTTACTGTAGGATCTCTCCATATCTCCCAATGGTTTGTTTTTGTAGGGCCGTTTCTCTGTGTTAGCTCTGTTGGCACCAATTTATTAAGAAAAGAATGGAAGCATTGGCTTGGGAAAGAAAAGCAAGTTAGGAATTACATCAACATTGTCAACAGATGCAAGAAAAAAGAAAGGTCAATTTTTCAGCCTATGCATTTCAATATGCAATATAAAGAGTAAGTGTATTATGCACATGCATATTACAAGTATCACCCCACCACAAATGATCACTTAACACATTTTCACATGAGGCAGGAAATAAATTCCTTTGGCAGCCACCAAACGTATGCTAAAACAACGAGGAAGACCTGTGAATCAATGCACTGTTCTGAGTCAACACTTTCCCCCCCACACTTTAATCATATACATCAATTTGTAAGTCTTTAAGCAGAATCCATGTCTTCATGGGTCTTTGTACAGTTTCTCACTGGACCTTTGGACACTACCATCATATCAATATTAAATAATAATCTCAAATCATTTATCTAATAAAACTTGATTAGAAAGGTTACAGAAATTGCAATCCAGCATCCTACTCCTTCTACCACATACAGCAAAATATCCATATGTTTCACTAGCACATTTCATTTCTAAGTAAGTCCTGTCCCAAATAGTCACACTCTTTGGTTCTGTTTCCTCTGAACCCTATTAGAACATTTTGCCATCTGCTACCCCAGCGACAGATGTCTCCATGATTGACAGATCAGGCTGAATATAATTTATCGATGCCCCCATATACTCCACCACTCCAAATTTAGCAGTTCCCAAATAAGCTGTGCCTAAATCAAGCAGAGTACAACAAAAGCATCTTTCATATTGAAGTTTGCTCACTTTTGCGCTACCCCAGAGTGCTGCATTCCAAATTTAAAGAGTGCCTGATATCTTCAGAGAGAGCTATTAGGAAATTAAAAGAGTCATTTTCAACTCAGCTGCAATAAACAATCAGAACAATGAAGCGCTCTGCTCTAACCAACAACAGATTTCCTCTTAATCGGTATGTTTACTGACAACATACAGCATGGATATACAACCAGTGACAGCAAAATGTTCAAGATCACAGTCAGAGAGCATGTTGTAAATAATACACACTCACCAGGGGAAGGATTGCCAGATCCTGTGTTCCTGTAGGCACAGAAATAAAAGCTTCTTATATTGTGCAGCTGGGCAAGGCTGGCTGTTTTTCCACTGTACCAATCCACAGAGATTGATGATACCCAAAAGTAAACTTTTCCATTGTCCTGCTTTGATAGTTCAGAGGCTAAGGATTTCCAAGAGGTGGTTAATCAGGCAAAACAATGTCTTAGCACACTGAAATGGGTAAGAGATTGATTGCACATTGAAGAACATGAAGTGCTATAAAGTATCTGACATTTATATAGCAGTTTTCCTTCCCTTGAAGATTCCCAAAATATTTTACAAACTTTAACGCTGGAGTTATTTCACTCCACACTGAAATCCAGACATTTGTCTGGTGAAATGTAACAGCTGCTTATGCACAATGAGGTTACACAACAGCTGGAGACAGGTAGTGAAGAATACCATGTAGAATTGAAATTGTAGGGCAGATTTAGTTAGGAGGGATGTACATAACCACTTTGGAATTTGGCCGGCATGCCACCGTTAACACACCTACTCGTGCTCTTTGAAAACTTTTAATAATCCCAAGTAATTAGAACCTTCATTTTACGTCTTACCAAAACGATAGCATCTCCAACACCGCACTGCCCCCTAGCACCATGCTGAGGCACTGATGCCGTACTAAATCTGAGCAAACTACTAAGTCACCAATGCCAAACAACCTTTTCCATCGTGGGATTTCTCTGGCGGTCTCCTATGGAAAGAATGAGCCTGCTGAATTTGTAAGATCAGTTGCACTATATGAAGTGGAATGATAAGAATCTCTTTCAGGTCTTGCATTCCTGTTTTTCCGCAGGCAAAGGTTACCAATCCCTTCATCTCAGGAGTCGATTCAAAGCCCAGTGAAGACAATGGGTTTTAGATCAGAAATCTGCTGCCAGGTGGCAAAGTGACAGATAAATAGCCAGATGTTGTGGGTATCTGCAGAAAACCCCCAGATCTTGCTGTTTCATATACTGTGAAACAAACCCATATTGACTAAAAAGGAAACTGTTTTGTAGTCATGTAAAGAAACAGGTTTTCATCACTCACATTACCCTCATTTTACCCTCTGAGGTGTGACAAGAGCGAAAAAGCTTAATTCATCACAGAACAAACTCAGACGTTTATGCTCCATTTCTTTGGGTTCCTATGTGCTTTCATTAGCACATTATACCCAGCATAGAAGATTGTTTTACTGTAAACCAGGATGTATATCCCAAATACAGAATTGCCAACCCCAAATGCTGAAAATTGCCAGCCAAAAACATCATGAGATTTGTTTAAGAACAATAAATGTGGAGTTCCTTTTATCTGCCTTCTGGTTTCTGAGCCTGTAGGATGCATCCGACTTTTCTCCCCAATCATGAGGGCTAGAAACTTTTTTTTAAAATGAAAGCTGAGAGGCTCACTTAATCCAATGCCCCCCAAGAGCTGGGACTTTAAGCAAAACATCAAATATCACAAGACTCACAATAAAAATCACAAGAGATGGCAACACTGTAAAAACCAGGAATGCATGAAAAATATAGCTAGGCAATGAATAATAAGTGGGAAAGCAACAGAATTAAAGTAAAGCTCAGTGCTTTACACACCAGCTATGTTCAGGGCTGAGAGGACTAGTTGCAGGAGAAAATTCAATGTGGTGCTAGTACCCTGCACTTTCGCTGTGGTTATTTCAGCTCTTCCCGTTCTGCAAACTTTCACTGAAATGCTACAGACTCTCAGATCAGAATGGTGGGACCACATAGCTAATCAAAATCACCCTCTGCTTCTGGGTGCCTCCGTTTTTGGGTGGTCAACTTGATACATATAGAGGGGGATTTTCAAAGCATTCAGTGTGTGCTTAACTCTGTTCCCCTGGGAGTCGGTGAGGGTTTTACCACTGACTTCAAGGGGAACAGAGTTAGGCTAACACTGAGCACTTTTGAAAATCCCATCCTTTTGCACATCTGGAATCAGTGTACACTTGGGAAAACGTTGGCCTTAGTTTGTAAACTTTTTTTAAAAATAGTCCTTTTACCCTGTTTAAAATTATAAGGACAAATTTACAAAACCCAGGCAAGTTGCTCTTGAGCAGCATCTGCACATCTGTAATGGAACCTGCTCTGTGCTTTAAACTGAATGTTGAACGCCTTCTAGCCTAGTGTTGAGAAAATATTCAGTACAACCTGGGACAAATTGCCTATCAGCATAACTCCATAGGAGGATTCGACCCCAAAACATTTTCCCTTGGAAAGCATACAATGTGTACAGGATGTGTCATAACAATTTTCAGTAAAACCTTTGCAAGGCTTTTTAACGGGTAAGTATACTGAATATTAATATGCGACAGCCCCATGGAACGATATATGGAGTTTTTCCTGTGTCTCATGTCACAAGAGCTAGTTGTACATTTTGTGATGGAATATTTTTCCATAGGAAAATGCCAATTCATAAAAAGTGAATCATTCTGAGGAAATGTGTCAATTTCAACAAAATTTTGCTTAGGAAAAAATGCAACGAAGAGTTCTAATAAGGTCAAAAAGACCCATTTCTGATAAGGTCAAAATGTTCAGAATGGAATGTTTATATTTTACATTTTAATATGACTTTTAATTTCTATTTTTTCAAACGTTATAACAGTATTTAAAAAGTCAAAATTAGAACAAAACATTTTTCTTTTATCTAAACAAAACACCATGACTGACCCAAAACAACCTTTTTATAGACATAATTTAATTTTGTGGGAATTTTGGAATTTGCTTTTGTTCAGTTTTGGAATGGAATTTTTTTTGAAATTGCCAAATTTCCAGTTCCCATCCAGCTCTCCATGTCACTAATCCACACAGAAAACCGTCACTAAGTACTTAACAATATAGGGCCTTATGCCGATTTCACTTCTGTGTTACCATTGACTTCCATGGAGTTTCTCACTGGTGTAAGATCAGAATTAGGCCTGTGTACTGTTCAGGAGAACCTTGACAGTGAATTAGGCCTTTTGAGACATTATATGTAATGCACTAATAATCAATGGGTTGTGCATTTTTCACTGTCCAATCAGGACACTGTCCAATAGTACATAGTGATTCTAACAGGGCCCTGTGGGGAATAATTATATAAATGAGATAAATGAGTTTGTGTTCACATGCTAATGATCCAAACAATCATTAGCTGTTAATTTCAAAACATGTATGGCAGTATTTATCTGAGTGCTAAATCCTCTGGCTCAAGTAATGGATGCAAAATTCTATTCTACTTCGGTTATTATACCATACCTATCACCATGGAATCTGGGCACATTCCAGTAGCACATTAAGTGACATGACTATCATCTGTAATGCATGGTTCTGTCTTCCTTTTTTTCAGAAGGCCCTGAAGAGAGAAGGCTTGGTGTCACTGTTCTGGAAGGGCCAGCGGGTCAGAGCAGGAATATGTAGGGGTGGGGCTCAATAAACTTTGCCCCTAGAAAGCACCATTCAATCTACACAGCCATTTAGAGGAAGGGGAGGACGGAGCAAGAAGCAAAGGCATGGCCAGTGGGACCACACAGACTCATTCTGGTTCCATACTTATACACTGTGGCCCTGACTCAGGAAAGTACATGAGCTTGTGCTTAAGTCCATCCCCATTCAAGAGAGCACTTCATCACAAGCTTAAAACCCATTGACTTCAAAAGGACTTATCCACATGCTTAAGTGCTGTCCTGACTAAGGCTTTCTTCCTGAATTGGAGCCTCTATGGCAGGCTGTGGACAGTTCTGCAGTCCAGGGACTGCAGTAGCAGCCATGGAGAAGCTGCACAAATTCTGTCTCCAGGGAGGGAGGGCTTTTGCCCCTCAAATTCTGATGCAGTCCTCCTGCATACAGCTTGTGTACTCATGCTGGGCTTTGGGGACCAGGATTTGACCCCATATAGCTCTTAATGGTGTATTTCTGCAATCATTTTGATTTTTCCCTGTTTGTTTCTCTTTTTTCAGTAAAAAACATAACATCAAAGAATCCAATTCATCTCTCTGCCCCCGCCCCCAACTGTTACAGTGAAATGCATAGGGCCAAATCATGATCACTTCATGCAGCTCAGGAACATTAGCTGTGCATAGGGGAAGTAAGCAGCACATAGAAGAGATCGGAAGCCCCTTTCCCAGTTTGTGAACATGGCACAGAGCAACTGTCCATCTACTCCTTGACAGCTCCTATAGCCTCTGGGCTGAAGCAGTTTACACAAGCCAATCTTCAGTTTCACTGCACAAAGATAAACCAAAGGGTCCACATTGTTGCAGTTCTACTAATTCCATCGCCCACCCATCTCTAGCCTGTCTCACAACCAAATCCTCCTTTGTGGGTCAATTGCAGAGGCTTCTGCAGAACTATGCTTCATAGCATGCAATGGATATGCAAGGAGACCAATCCATGTCCTGCAATTTCACTATGTTCACAGCCACAGGCCAGTCTGTCTTCCGTATTCCTTCACTCAGGTTTATTGCCATAAATTCCATTCATATTACTGGCCATTATCCTCCACCCCAAAATCATTTCACCCCCTCAGCCAGCTCCCAGCCCCCCTTCCCTAGGCCCCATATCCGTAAAACAACATACCCAGGCATTTTCAAAGATATATTACATTTAGCTGTGTAACTCCCATTCAATGTAATGAATTCTGGCTCTAAGGTTAACACTCCTGGAGGGACATTCACAAAAAGTCTGGGGGCAGGGAACCTGGGAGCATGTGGCTTTGCAAAGTTGCTCATTTAACAAATCGTTAGCAGTCACATGAAACTTTTAAAAAAACCACAATAACAAAACCTTGATGAATAGAAAGTTTCTGATTTAACCTGTGTTTTTGGAACCTTGAAAGTTATGCAAGGACTGCCTGGCTGTCAAGACAACACAGATCAGTGGGTCTGGCATGCCTGCATCGCAGACTGTTAATGGAAATAACTAGGGAAGTTTCTGAACCAATAGCAATTATTTTTGAAGAGTCATAGAGAAATACAGGAAGAGTAAGAGAATTTTGGGGTGGGGTGAGGGGGTAGGGAAGCAATCATGAAACTGATCTACAAGAAATTACAAAAGAAGTGATCCTGGCAATTATTGTCAGGTAAGTCCTGTTTCCATTCTCAGTAAATAATGTAATAAGTATTAAGAGGAAAACCTGTATACTCCTAGGGCACAATTCTGCCTTCGGTTATCCTGTGCAACTGCCACTGAACTCAGTGGCAGTTCTACATATGTATCCAAGAGCAGGACTTAGTTCTCAGCAGATAACATAGCCATATGCAGCATGGTTTTATTAAAACCCAGAACACATGCTAGAGAAACCTGATCATTTCTTCTGAGAGAATTTCAAAATGAATGGGAAAAAGGATCACAACAGATATAAGATAGCTGGACTTTAGGAAACCATTGAATAAAAAAAAAAAGACTTGCTTGAAAAAATAATTCAAACTTACTTGGGTATAATCACTTTTTCATGGTCTGAAAACTGGGTGAAGGAGCATAAACAAAGGATAATAATACACTGCATTGTATCAAGTTGGTGGGAAGTCTCCAGTAGGGAGTTGCAGGGATCAGTATTAGCCCTGGTTTTACTTAACATCTTTATTAATGATCTGGGAGAAGTGGCAAATGCTATCAGCAAGTTAATTAAATTTGCTGAAAACGCTAAGGGCCATATTTGGCTCTCAGTTATACCACAGCAACTCCCTCGATTTCAGGGGACTGCAGTGGCATAAATGAGAGCAGGAGATATTGCAAACACCTGTGAAGGCACAGATACACTATAAACTGGGAGAGATGGATGCAGGAAATAACACTATGAGAGTCAACCTGGGACAATTGCAAGCTAATCAAGGGTCTGATTCTACCATAAGTGCTACATTTTTACTAAAGCACTTCCATTTTCAAGAATATTTGGCATAATATAGTACTATTATATGAAAGGTGAAAGAATAAAGCCCCAAGGGAACTATTAATTTGAACACAGATATATAATAGAAGGGAAATCACTGGCAAAACTCACTTTGTGTTTGATTCTCTACTGCCTTGCACCTAGGTTGTCATTTTCACTTGTAAGTGTAAAATATTACGAGAATGGTAGTTTTAAACACCCACATAATTGCACAGGTTTTAGCTGACTACATAAGATGTAGGGCATCAGTGAATTAGGTCTAATGACTTGGATGGGAGCGGGATTGAGCCTTTTAAAAGCACTAATACCAATCCAAGGTCCCTTTGGGTAACATTTACCAGGCTGGATCTGAGCTTTGCAATGCAATATGGCTTAAATTGACAGTGTCCCTCTAAATGGCTCTGCTGGGACTCTGCCTTAAATACTGTGCTGGGTCCTGGGCACTTCAGTACCAAAAAAAGATGTCAACAAACTGGAATGAATTCAGAGAAGGGCAATAAAAAATGCTTGAAGAACTCAAGGGATTGATTTATGAGGAAACATGTCTTCATAAATCAATCTCTAGAGACCTTCAATCACTTTTGTTGCCTTTCTCCGAATTCTCGGCAATTTGTCAACATCTTTCTCATATTAAAGGTACTAAGTAGAAAGAACCAGGCTGAGAACACACCTAAGGAGAAGTAGTAATAGATAGATGAAGCATTTGAAAGATCATGTAAACAGCAATGCGGGAGAAGAATTGTTTAGAATGGTACAAGGAGGTAAAAACAAGAGAATTAAGATGATATTGAGAGAAGGCAAATTTAGAAAGGAAAACATTCTAAGGGCAAAACCTTCTCAAAGGAAGTGGAAATCCTCTATTACCAGTTCTTCTTCTCATATAAAAGCAGTACAAAGGGGGAACCAGAGGATCCACACATTGGGGGGAGAGCCACAGAGCCTGATTTGGCACTCACACTGGTATAAACTTCTGGACTGGACAAAATTCTATAGGAAATGAACCTGTAATGGATCCTGGAAGATGGCTGATATAACTGAATAGATATTTTCCATCTCTAATTTCTCTGATGCTGTGATTTACTTTACTGGAAGTTGTGTGGCTAAGTGTCATGAAAATCTTTGAAAACATCAAAATAAAAGCAATTAAGTATAGATGATTGAAAATGACCCATCAAAACCTTTTTCGGTGGAATACTGGACTGTCGAATAAATGGAATTTTTCAAAGAAAGTGTCTGCTTTCCTGGAATATTTTCAGTTTTTCAGCCAAACTTTTCCAGTTGCAAAAACTAAGTAATAAAATGTTTGGTTTTTCGACACACAGTTGAAAACTTCAGGTGGGGGCCTGAGGGAGGAGGACTTTTTCCAACTAGCTCCAATTGTAAGCTCTTTGGGGCAGGGTCTGTCATTTTCTAGATGTGTAAACAGCACCCAGCAAAATGAGGCCTTGACCTGGTTGCTCTTTAGATGCTACTGCAATACAAATGTTAATAAATAAATAATAATAAATAACAATAATAATAATAATAATAACTTAAATCCATAAAAGCCACTTGTTCTGCATTAAGGCTCCATGCTTAACAACAACAGCCCACCCCACCATTCTGTATCAGTGGGACAATAATTCACTGTCAAGGTTCTCCTGAACAGTACACAGGCCTAATTCTGATCTTACATCAATGAGAAACTCCATGGAAGTCAATGATAACACAGAAATGAAATCAGGATAAGGCCCTATATTGTTTACATGAGGAAAGGCTGAGACAGGATTTTAGAACTGGGTCTTATTTGTGAGTAGCTCCCATAGTCACTGAGAAGCATCTAGCCCTGGTTTGGACTCTTTGGAAAGACCGGCAGAACATAGGGGCAGCCAGATAAAGATGAATTTTCACCTTAATGTCAAATATTCTTAATCATTTGAGTTTACAGACTCTAAGTTCCTTTAAGAATATTGCTGAGATTCAATAAAAATGAGTAATTGTCTATTATCGCGTCATATAATACATACACAGCATCTCCTCTCACCTATGCCAGCTTACCGTGGTGCACCTGCACTGAACTGCTGCCTAAGCTGTCTTGATCAAATATGTAGGGATAGTGATTCCGATTCTCCACTGAGTAAGTTCTTGTCTCTAAGGGACATAGCCATGCCCTCCCCGTTTATGTGAACAGGGAAGGACCTAGGTATAGTGGAACAGCTACAGTTCTGCTGCACGTGTAGAAGCAATGGACTCCTCCCTACTAGGTGCTGTAAGCAGTGCTTTGCAGTCTCTTTCCATGGCAGTATGGGAGGGGTAGGCCAGTGAGTTTGTGACAAGGCAGGTTCACTGATCAAAGCTGCCATACAAAGAGGACACAGTGGTCACAGACTCTAATACAGCTGTGCGGGTGCTATTTGCTCTGGAGGAGAGGATTCTGTCCACCTCTTCCCCCCCCTCCCGGCCCCCAAAGAGCCCCTGCACATGGTCAAGCTTTACATTGGGTTTTAAGATTTGGCCCTAAAACACCAATTTGTCTTGATGAGTGGCAAATGCATCATGTGGGAGGATTCCAGGGCCTGAGGTCTCTTCTCACACACCCCACCATAACTCCTGTTAATCCAGTTTAAAACTGCTATACCAGCTAGAAAAATCAGGTCCCTGGTATATTGCAGTTTCTGGCCAAAATTTTTCAGTTTTCAGTGGCTGAAATTTGACCAAAAAAAAAATCTGTATTTGGGGTTTCAGGGTGGGTATTTTTTTTTTTTGACAAAACATGGAAATTTTCCACTAAAAATTTCAATGAAAACAAAAAATCTTTAGTTTTTGTTTAAATTTTAAGGATGTTAAAAAAAACCACCACATTTTCTAACCCGCCCTATTTATCATGCTGCATTTGTTCAGATAGCTTCTTGGTCATCACCACGCTGAGATTTCTACATGGTTGAAGACTGATAACAGGTGAGAGCAGAGAATCTTTCTTCTGTTTTGGCTGTTTGTATTCATTTAAGTACAAGACCCTGGCCATTGCAGACAGAAATGTTTTTCAATGTATCTTTTTCCTCTGAGCTGAAGATTCCCATCTCTATCTTCTCTTGGCCCAACAAGGAGCATTGTTTTTGTTGTTTTTCCCCCCCTGCATTTTGTGCCACTCAAAACCAATTTGATCCCTTCTGTACTTTCTCATATCCTTGCTCCAGCAAACATTCTTCTGAAACTAGCAAAAAACTCCTTCCAAGACCCCTAGAGAGCCGATGTCAGGTCAAAAGGTTTCTCTGAGTCAGGAAACCTAAGGTTCCTTTTTCTGATACTGCCAGCTTAGAAACTTCTAGCTCAGGTGCAGGACAAAATTCTGGGCTCCTGGGCCTGGCTGTGCCCTCCCTTACACCAGTGTAACTATGGACTGCAATGGAGGTACCCCCGGTTTACCACAGCACACAAAAGAACAGAATTGAGCCTTACTCTGTCTCTGGATATTTGGATAATATGGCAAGATCTGCTTCAATCTGAGACCCTCAGCTGCTAATTCACAGAATGCAAGCTTGATAGATTCACACTGTTCTAACCCACTTTTTTGCTATTTGCTTCAAATCCAAACAGCAGCAGCGAGTATTCATCTAAAGAGCATCAAATAGCAAATATGAATAAGAAAGGATGGCATCACTGGGCTGTCCCAGCATGGTCTAAACTATACATCCCTCCAGTGGCGGGGGGGGGGGGGACACGACGTGTTCTCTGCATCATGCATCTCACTTCACAACAGAAAAAAAGGAGCTGAGGAATTCCTGATTCTGGATTCTGGCTGGCTGAAGGCTGGAAAATTGGTTTGGTTTCTGCAAAGATCATGTGCTCAATTCAGCTCTCATTTACATCTGTGTAAGTATGGTGTAACTGCAAGCGGTGAAGTTACTCTGGATTTACAACAGTGTAACTGAGATTAAGATCTGCCCCATGTATTAACTAGAACTGATCAGAATGTCCCCCCCTCCACACACACACAAAATTTTGATGAAAAATCAAAACCCAAAATATTTTAACCCCAAAATGCCACCATGGCATTAGCATAGCTCAGTTGAGGTCAACTGAGCTACAGTGATTCTCACCAGCTCAGGCTGTGTAAATAAGAACATACAGTGGGATACAGGATTTATCATATTGGATCAGACCATTGCTTCGTAAAGGGCCTGTTCCTGCAAAACCTTACCCCACTGAAGCCAATTGAATGATGCTGATGTAAAGCTGGGGGGGAGATCAGAATCAGCGCCAATGGGAACAGTCACATGAGTAAGGATTACTTAGGTGAAAGGGGGTATGAAGGTCTTGAAGGATTGTGCCTCAGTTGTGTCAGGATTGTATCACGTTTCTTGAGATGGCCCATATCTGAACCTTCAGAGGAAGGAAGAAAGGACCAAGACCAGGCTCCACCCCGAGCTAGAATGTCTACACTGCAATTTTACAGCCCCGCAACCTGAACCCCACAAGCCAAAGTCAGCTGACATGGGCCAGCTGCAGGTGTTTAATTGCAGTGTAGACATATTCTTACAGACTAGGGTGAGACCTAACGTAGGGGGCAGATTATCCCAAATCTGCCTGCTGCAGGGTGCTTCCTCTGAAGTATCTGGTCCATCAAAGACAATGGACTAGCAGTTATATGTGGACACAAATGTTGGCAGGTGCAAAGCTAGATGTCCAAGTGCTAGTGTTTGCATTCAAAATTAATTGCGACCACAGTTATTTGTGGGTGCAAAATGCCAATTTTCATAGTTTGGTCCAGTGTGAACGAAAATAACAGAGACCCAATTCCTGGATTCTCTGGGAACTCAGAACACATGCTTCTTTTTAGAGGCTTGCAACTACAATGGGGGGTGTTCTTATAGTGACACATACGGAACTTGTGTATCCAATTCCCACTATACCACAGAACTCTAAGTACAGCAGTACTTGCCCTTAGAATTCTAAGGTCAAGGGTGCAAGCCAAGTTTACTCAGCTCCTGTCTCTTTCCCTGCTCCTAAGTACATACTTCTCTCTCGCTGTTCCAGAACATGATCCCTCCCACCTTCCCAGCCTTCCCCAAGACAGGCAGAAGACCTCGACTAGCCCACCTTTGAATCTGCCCCCTTTCACATGCCACCTACTTGTGTGGCTGCTTTGTGACAGCCCTATGTTAACTCCTGTTCTGGAGGAATTCTCCCCAGATCCCTTGTGGCTCCTGCATGCCTTATATCTTGCCCCAGCAACATACAGAAAGCAGAGGCCAGAGATGGTGGAGATGGAGTGTGGCCAGAGTCCTGTTACCAATGCACAGCAGCTGGCAGTGTGAGCTTGGTGCAGTGCGGGGGGAACACATGCTATATCTCTGAAAAAAAGAGTAAGTGCACTCCCCCAGTGCCCTGTAGGCATTGTGTCTGTCTGAGCACTCGACAGGTAGTGGGATTCCAGCAGGGCTATCCAGGCCTTACAGTTCCACACCAGTTCCCCCATGCAGTGCTACTTTGGCTTTAAAGCCACAATAGAGCCTTCAAACCCTTGTTTCTAACTACAGCTGAACTCTAATCTTCATAGGAGTCATTGCACAGTAGGCCCCAAATCCTGCCCCTCCTGCAGGTACACTATGGTTCTGCTGCATAGGGAGCAGGATTTCAGAAGCTCACACAAAAGGTGAAAATCTCCTGTATTATGTGGACCCCAGCTCCTCAGGGCTTCCTATATGTCCATAGGGAGTGGTTCTGTGGAGTCTGGAAAGGGGTGGACCCAGTGGATCTGCTCTTCTACTCTGTGGATTTACCACCCACTGACCCTACAAAGTTGGAGGAATGTGTGTGAAGGTTTCTCCAGTCCTAAAGCTGGAATCGTATAGCTGCCGAGTGAATCCACCGCTGCTCTACAGCCTAGGAGAGGGCAGATTCCTCCCCTGCTGCCCCAATAGAAACCCCTTTGCCCAGCTCAAGTTGTCTGGCTGAGTGCTGGGAAAAGAATTCCCCCTGGGGTGCACAAAACCACATCAGGACGACATCGGAGATTAAAAGCAAAAATCACTTTTCCTATCTGCATGGTTGGTCTGCATGGTGGCATTACAAGCTGCTCTCTCAAAGAGGTTGCACAGGTGTGGAGAACATTCTGTTGGAGTCAAGACCCACTGCATGGAACTGAAAAACAAAACTGCCCTAAGAATCATACTGTGCTCTATCCCTCGCTACTTTGGAAACCTCTCACCAAAGTTATTGGCGAGCAAGGGAAGTTGGTCCAATAACAGGTGTTTGCTCACCAACCTTATCTTAGCAAAGGAAATTGCTACTCTGATCACATGTGCTGGGCTGCATATTTGTAGACATGGCATTTTACCTAGCTGTGCATCATAAAGACTGGGGCTAAAACAATTACTTGGTAGGCTGTAATTTAGTCAAATTATATCAATAGATTAGAGTGTGTGTGTGCAATATTTATGAGCAAAGAGAGAGAACAAGAGAGACATGTATTAAATCCATTTCCTAGAATATCCATAAAAAGACTAACAACATCCCCCTGCTTCTGTTAAGCTTCATTTCTGCGCTACCCAACACAAACACAGCAAAAAGAAATAAAGCAGAAAAGGACCCAAGCTCCCATTTCTCTTGCAAAGCAAATTAACCCGTAAAAGCCAAACAGAACAAGTGGCAACTAACAAGACTCATGCTTAATATCACTGCTCAGTTACTTGCATTCCCCCTATCTTTCATCTCTGCATTGTCAATTTAGATCGGAGTAGGCAACCTATGGCACATGTGCCGAAGGCGGCACGTGAGCTGATGTTCAGTGGCACTCACACTGGCCGGGTCCTGGCCACCCGTCCGGAGGGCTCTGCATTTTAATTTAATTTTAAATGAAGCTTCTTAAACATTTTACAAAACTTATTTACTTTACATACAACAATAGTTTAGTTATATATTATAGACTTATAGAAAGAGACCTTCTAAAAACGTTAAAATATATTACTGGCACGCGAAACCTTAAATTAGAGTGAATAAATGAAGACTTGGCACACCACTTCTGAAAGGCTGCCGACCCCTGGATTGTAATCTACGTGAGGGGAGGACTCTGTCTTCATATTTTTCTCTAAAGCACTTAGCATACTTTCGATGTTACTGTGTATAAATAATCATGCATCATTTCAAATTAAACCCTGACTATAGTTGCTAAAGTAATAATATGTTTTCTTAAGATTATTATTATTAGCACCCCAATTAGTATCCCATTGTGCTTGGCACTCCACACCAAGGAAGGCAGGGACTCCGGATTGAAAATATACATGCTGGTTTCGTATCAGTTGCCTGTGAAGTGACATTTGAACCATAAAAATCTACTGCTTGCCTACAAGGTGGTGTTAGTATAGTTATTGCTCAGAAACAGGGCCGGCTCCAGGCACCAGCCCAGCAAGCAGGTGCTTGGGGCAGCCAAGGGGAAGGGGCGGCACGTCGGGCTGTTCGGTGGCAATTCGGCGGTGGGTCCCTCTTGGAGGGAAGCACCTGCCACCGAATTCCCACCGAAGAAGAAAGCAGCGTGGTGGAGCTGCCGCCGGAGTGCCGCCGATCGCAATTGAGATCGCGGCTGGGTTTTTTTTTTCCCCGCCGCTTGGGGCAGCAAAAACCTGGAGCCGGTCCTGCTCAGAAATATATTAAATCAGCTGGGTAAGGTGCTGAGCACACTCCACTCTCACTGAAGTCACTGGGAGCTAAGTGCACTCAGCACTTTGAAGGATCACCCCCACTGTAGACGAACATTCTCAGTTGACTGCCCTCAGATGCTCCCAGCATGAATAAGTTGCTTTTGTTCTACAATTTAAGGGCCAAAGCCTGCTAGCTTTCTTCATGCTAGAAGTCTCATTGGGCCCTTGACTTCAGTGGAGCTAGGCTGATTTACAGCAGCTGAGGATCTGGTTGACTGTAGATCTGCCTCCCTAACCCACACACATAAATACAGATTTCATCCTATGTCCATCGCTCCCAAAGCAGAATCTTGAGTGAGAAGTTGAAAAGAAAAGAAAAGAAAAGAAAAGAAAAGAAAAGAAAAGACTGCATCAACCTCATGCTATGTCATGAAGACTTAAAGACAATGGGCTACATTCATCTGTGCTGTAACTCCACTGGACTCAATGGAGATATGCAAGTCATGCATGTGGCCCTAGGTGCCTTTATTATTTTGTGAAGCAAGGATCCTTTTTAAAGATTTAGATCTACTGTCATCATAAAATCCTCTGACCAAACCTACCAAATATGGTCATAAGCTGTTCTCTCTCTCTCTCTCTCTCTCTCGGGACTATTAGAATTTCGCTATACTTCTTCCTTTTAAAAATTTAATGAGCTCATTTGTAAGGCCACGGTCAGGTTTTCAGTTTTTTGTGTCTTGAGACAGCTGTGTGTGTGGGGGGGGGGGGAGAACCTCACAAGAAGTATGTAATAGCTTCCTGCTTATTTATCACTAAAACACACACATGTAAGGCAGAGGAGAACAGAAATGCTCCATAAGGGATGCAATGCTAGGAAAAGGTCTGACTGTTTCACTTGCTGCATAATTATTACTGCGTGGATCACATGGAAAATCTGATTCTCCTTTACCTAAATGTGGTAGTGTGAAAGGGCCTTAAAGTGGGCTTAAATTACACTAAGATCTAGTCTACACTAGAAAAGGTTTGCCAGTATGGCTGTACTGGTACAGCTCTACCAGCAAACCTTTTCTAGTGAAGACTAGACCTTAGTATAGACCTAGTGGAGATGAAGCTTCTACTGGCAAAAATGTGCTTTTCTCAGTATAACTTATACCAGTTCTCTGAATGAAATAGCTAGTGTTTCACAAATAACAGTAGGCCTTTTGCTGGAATAAAAGTGTAAAAAAAAAGAAAAATCACACCCCTAACTGATATTATTATAACAGCAAAAGTTTCTAGGGTAGACTTGGCCTTATACTCACTGACCAGGGTGGTATAAAGCAGCCTTAGAGTAAATTAGAATAAGGCGAAGAGTATATTAACTCCCAGGAAAGCAGATAACACCTTCTGATGCTATCAGAGGTGTAGCGAGCGCCCTCCGTACCCTCCGACCGGAGGGGGCCCCGCAAGGAAGGGGGCCCCTAAAAGTGGCAAAATAAATACCGCATTCCAGTTTCTGCATTGTAAGGGGCCCCGCCCGGACATATGTTCGGAGGGGGCCACCGTTCGGAGGGGGCCACGTTCTTTGTTGCTACGGCCCTGGATGCTACTAAACTAACTTTTCTAGAGAGTTGTTAACAACTAACCCTCTGTAGAACTCCAGATGTTAATAAGGTTCTGAAGAAAAGTTAGCTTCCACTCGAAAGGTCTCCAGGAGAGTTAAGTTCTCTAGCAATCATTCAGATTCTGATTACACTACTCTCAATTAAGTTCCCACACATGTACAATAGACAGAGAAGAAAAAAAAACCATAATGCTCTATTAAAATAGCATTATGGTTGTGAGATTTATGGGCTACATCAAGGAAATGCATTTATATATATATCACTGCATCCCACCTCTTGCTCCATTACTTTAAGACACAAATGCTACATACAGTCACAAAGTTTTATTCAGACACATATATGACTGACACAGGAAAGAGAATGTGAAATGACTTGAACATGTTGTTCCTTAAAAAGCTCTGCTTATTTTTTGTATGCAGCACAGTCCTCAGAGCCTGATTCTCCACTGCCTTGCTTCTTGTATTGTCATGTATATCTGTGCAAACTGGATGCAAAACACTACCGCCTCTGAATGGTAAAGCTGGTGTAACTCAGCATAGCTGATTGATACCAGCCAAGGATCTGGCCTGTAGTGTATTGCATTTTACGTAGGTGCAAAAAACTACATAATGTGCAAGGCAGTGAAGAATCGGATCCTACAGTCTTAAAATCCATACTTGTACCCAGTTCCTTGGGGATAGCAGGAGAAGAAGCTTAATGATATCACTGAAAGAGACCCCAAACATTTGAAGAAACTCCCGCTTGCTCCAGTGCCTATTTTCCAGACACTTATGTTCCAGCCCATACTGTGGTATTGTTGAGGATGTATTGATCAGTTCTGAGGCTGCACTGAAGTGCAGTGTGGCTTGCTGCATTTCAGTACAAACTTTAAAGCACTATAAAATGGATTTAAACAGAGACATGTGGACACAGAAAAAATTTATCGCATCAATGTCAACAGAGTGTATGCTTTGAATATGCATTAGGAATAGTACTCGTGTACTATACAGCATTAGCCAGCTTTCATCTGCTATTCTTAATTAATAATTGAACATACTCCATACCATACAGTTTCAGATTGCTTTTGAGTTTCCTCCCAAATATACAGTATAATAATAACTTTTATTAATATAGCATCTTTCATCATGAATGCTCCCAAAGCACTTCACACATTTAATAAACTGACATGCAAGCTATAGCCACCACTGAAATGCAGCACCTTTTGAGGTGAAACAGCAGCTTTTTAACACCACACAGCAAACACTACACAACATTTAGAAACAGAAAATGAAAAAAAGGACAGAAAGACACTATGCCAAATTAAACTGCAGGTGGAATTTAAGTAGGCAAAACTCCAGTTGTTCCAGTACACCAGAAAATGCCATGGAATCTTTAATGACCACAAGTAGTCAGGCCCTTGCTTTTACTGTATGTATCGCATCCAAAGGATGACACAATGCTTCCTATTGCCATGCAGGGGAATCAACTCAATAGTGGTTCAGACAACAGAATCACCTGCAGAATCACCAGAGCCACTTTGTGCATCACCTTCATGTTCCTTGGAATCCTCTCAAAGTAATGACCAGGTTTAGCTTTTATGTCTTAAACAGGTTCCCAGCACAAAGGCTGCAGAACAACTCCATTGGCATCATTACTTCAGTGACCATACACTGCCCTTGATCCACAGCTGCATTGCCACTGATCAACATTATCCTCAAAAGAGCTCTAGAGACACTACATGGCGGTGCCGTTACTGTGCATAGCCAATGGCTTCTACTCTGATATTCGTGTCTTAGCCATTTTATGAATTAATAAAAATTAAAAATCAGAATAATTTACTCCACACGAAAAACCCATCCATAGTAAAACGTCATTCATTTAAAACAAAAGTCAGCTTATAATTTAGAAAAATCACATCAAGAAATCCCCAAAACTAGCTTTCTTCTCTCACCCAAACAAAAAGTGCCCGTGCCAACCAATCCAAGTGAAACCTGGTCAACAAAACACAACACAGCACATGTTTCAATGGAAAGTTAGCTTTTCCATTCCGTTTTTCAAAGCGCTGAAGAGATGTGTGACAGAAACAACAGAATGTGAAGTACATTAGTTGAAGCTGTAGGGACCGTTGTAATGGGCAATGTATTCACCTCTAGGTATTTCAGATAAAATTCATTTTCAAATGGTTTATTTCTCTCAAAAGCCATTAAGACAATTAAGATTCATTAAATAAAGTAAGCAGCAACACTCAGCTAGCCAAAAAAGGAAACCAAGGAATCCACTTCCCTTGTATTTTCTTAATTATTGTAGCACATTTCCTTAATCAGTTCCTACCAGCGCCATTGGGATGGAGATAAACACTACACACTGAAACAAAACACCTATTGTATTCTATATCGGTTCTGATACCGCACTTATCAATAAAATGGAATGAAACAACTACTGTAATCTGCAACATTCCATTCACAAAACAAGCATACAGCTCTCTTGGTAGATCTCAACTCCCATGATGAGTCCTGCACAGGGAAGGGCTAGAGCCCATCAGAGCTAAGAGGATCCTTCATGAAAGCTTAGTGTAGAATTTTACCCACATATTTTAATTCTGATGACAGAATCAAAAAACCACAGTATTCCAGTTCTTCTGGGATTATTTAACCAATTGCAGAAATTTCCTAATAAGAAAGAGAAATGTCTCATGTCTATATTTTATTCTGATTATTCATGGAGGAATAGCATGAAAATCCTTGAAGGATTTGCTTTGGAGGGTTTTGTTTTCATTGGCTGGTTTTTCTGCCTCACAAACCCCTGATTATTTTTAATAAAGATTTGAGTTACACTGAGCTATGGTTTGATTCCGTTCTCACCTACATTGGTATAAATCAGAAGCAACTCCACTGAAGTCAATGGAGTAAAACCAGTGTGAAAAGAGAAGCAGGCCGTATGATTTTAGATACGAACACTAAAGAGTAAGACGTTGGAAATATAATAGGTCTCCCTGTAATGTTGTTATTCACCGAACACTCTGTAGTTATTGGAATGAATTATACAAAATGTTCTACTTGTTAACTGACAGCCCTTAACCACTGAAATGGCAGAGCATACCCCTTGCCAATTCCAGTTAAATCAGGGAAAGTTTGGACTGTTGAGCTATCAGAAGTTATTCATCATGATCATTCATATCATTCAAAGTTTTTGAACTGAATCTTATGTTGGGATTACAGGCCTGATTCTCTCTCATTTACACTAGGTTGACACTAGCGTAACAACAGTGTAGTTGCTCCCAATTTACACTGCATCTGTGGGTATGTCTACCTCCATCAGAGGTGTGACTGCAGCATGTATGGACATACGCAAGCTAGCTTTGATCTAACTAGCTGGAATAATACCAGGAAGCCACAGCAGCATTGGCTAGTCCCTCAAGTATAGACTAAGGGTTCCAGGTGGGTATGTACAGCCCATACTGCCACACACAGCTATTGTGACTCAAGCTAGCTAGCTCAAAGCTAGTGTGGGTATGCCTACATGTGCTGCAGTCACATCTCTGATTTCAGTGTAGACTTACCCTGTGTGCTGAGCATCAGGCCCTTCAATTTAACCAGATGCAGCTGATCTCACTCATAGTGAAATATAAAGAGAGAGCCTCTACTGCTAGCCAAGTAGAATGATAATGCAATGCTTCTGTGCAAATGGCAATGCTTGTTACATTAGCCCTCCTCTTGTGCTGCTTGAAGCTCTTCCTATGCACTTTCCTCTTGCTGCAATCGATGGGAGCTCTGTGCGCTGAGGGACTGCAGGATCAGTAGTGATGCTGCTCTGTGAAAATACATGACTTCACTAGACTTCAGAAACTAATGTACCAGCATTCCCACCTAGTGAGAGGAGGTCACCAAATATAGCACCTCATACTTCACTTTCATCTTGCTAGCTATAAAAGGTTTCTGTTCAACTGTAATTATTGTCTTTTTACTGGAATCAAATGTAAGGTATTTTAAGAAGCTGTTAGAAAAGCTGGATGGGTTGAAGCACCATTGCACTAACACTTGTTTTAATGCACTGTAAAGTGAGCATTTTGGAGAAAGACTAAACTCGGCATATACAATAGGCAATTGTCATAGGCCTTGAGTACCGTTTATCATCTTCTTCTCATTTAAATTCAAATTACTTAAGACCGGATTCATTCCCTTCTCTTTAAGCAGTGGGGAAGGGAGCAGAAGAATATTGGCCTAACCCATAGCCCACTTAAGTCAATGGAGAGACTATCATTTGCTTCAATGGGCTTTGGATTGGGCCCTAAAGGAATACAGGAATTCTCTCTAATGTGGATATTTACAGAATACGGTTCGTGAAGTGTCTAGCCATACCAGATTAGTCCACTCAGTACACAATCCTATTCCTGACAGTGGCTAGCACCAGATGCTTTAGAGGAAGGTATAAAAACTCCATAGTGGACAATAATGTAACACCATTCCTATGAGAAAAGTTCTTCCTGACCTCAAACAGCTAATGGTTGGTTTATGCCCTGAAACATGAGGGTTACCATTTAATAGCTACTCTATCAATGGATATATTTATTATACATAACTATATATACATAATTGATGGATAGATGTAATAATAATTGTTTTATGAATATAATATATACATTCATAAAACAATTAATATTACATCCATCGATCAAATAACTCTTGTGAGTTTAATAACTTACATGTGTAACTTCAGGGTAAATTAAATTCATGTTCAAACTGTGGGTATTTTTAGAAAAGTTATTATATAGAAATGGCACCTTGTTACCTCATGAACCTGCTCCCTGTCTCTATTCAAAGTCTGCTGACTTTAGGGACAAAAAATAAGTTTTGATTACTATTTCCTTCTCTTAGAGCTGCAGAGTCAGCACAGATATGAGAGAAGGAACAGGATCTTATTCTGTCTTGTACATCACGAATACATATGTTAACTAAATTTCAATTGCAGAGCCAATTTTTTCCCTAGGTCCCTGTGATAACTCAGTGCCAACAGTGGAAGAAAATGAGGTTGCACAAGTGTAACTGAAGGCAGAATTTGGGTTACAGATTTCTTATTGCTGGTGGTGTATGGAAGGCAAGTTTTCGGGACTGGCAGTTAGAAAAAACATCTTTACTTGTATAATGAGCAAATATGATGCAAAAGAGCTGACACACAATAGACATAGACCCCCACAATGACATTTTCACAGAGCCATTCCTGAAAGTAGAACCACTGTTTGGGCCTGACCCTGAAAGCCCTGCCTCCATGTGTGCAATTCCCATTAAAAGCCCCAGTTCAGCAAGGTACTTAATAAAACACAATAACAATATTTACATTACAGTAGCACCTACTGGTCCCAGGCCCATTATGCAAGTCACTGTATAAACATTAAACACATAAATAAAATCCTTCCATTAAAAATATCTAGGGTAAGTATAAGATGAATGAATACAACAACAGAAGGGGCGGGGGGGGGGTGGGGGAGTGAAGCACAAGGTAAAAATGAGATGATATTGGTCAACATGATCAGCAATGCAAATCAGCTGCCTAGTCACGGTCAGCTTTTTGTAGGCATTGTGGCAGAAGGTTTTTATGCCAAGCTCTTCCCATGTAGAAGGGGCGGCAGGGAGAAAGTGTGAAAGTGTTTGCTGGAAAATTTTACAAATGGGCACTGAAGACTGGAATTCCTGGCAGAATGCAGGCAGGGGCTGATACGTGGAAACCAAATAAGATGTGATAGATAGCAGGAGACAATCCATGAAGGGCCTAAAACGTGAAGGCAAGTAAATACGGTTTGATGTGGTGGAAAAGAAGGAGCCAGTGGAGGGACACAAAAAGAGGAGTGATGTAGTTGAATCAAGGATCCAGGAAAATGGTCTTTGCTGCCACAGTTTGAATGGATATCAGTGTAAAAATATAGGATTTATCAAGGCCAGAGAGGGAGATGTTGCAGAAGTCAAGACATAAGATGATGAGGGCCCAGACAAGAATTTTAGCTGTGTGGATGGATAGGAAAGGCTGGACCTTAGAAGTGTTATGCAAGAAGAAGCAGCAAGTCAGAAGTCAATAAAAATCAACGGGACAGCCCATGGACTTAAAGTTTGGCATATGCTGAAGTACTTTGCTGAGGTACCAAAGTAAATGGGAGTTGGCAACTGAATGGTTTGCAGAACAGGCCCCTTTAAGAGTGTTAATGAAAACTTTATCATTACTTCAATCAGACAAACTTCTGTCAGCTTACACCTGAGATTCAATGAAAGTAAGTAAATATTGTGGCTTAGCAAAGATATTTTATCAATGCAAGCTTTTCCCAAGCATTAACATAAACAACACATCTGACATGCTACTCAAGCAAAGTGCATTCTAACATATATATATATATATATGGCCATTGATATAATTTCCTCTATATTGTCAGGCAAATGTAACTACAATCAGTATTCAATCATTTACATATCTCACTATCACAAGGCATAAGAATGTCTACTGATATTGCCTGTCTTTAAAGTTCAACTTTGGATACACAATACCTTTGGCATGAAAGGGACACCAGATACTCAGTATCTGATCTCATTTCCTTATTTATATATAACATAATAACTAGGATAAAATGTCACATTCACAAAGAAGCAATGAAACAACCTTTAAGACCGCTGACCTATCAAAATTAAATGCCCGCAACGCCCTCACACATCCACTCCAAAGAACAAAGGAATGTCAGACATTTCTGCATTGGAAGGGTTTGTGTGAAATGTTCCTAAGAAAAAAAGTCATTTTCAGGAAAAAAAAAAATCTTTAGCCCAACCTGCTTTTATTTACAAAAATCAAGACCTAGATCATTGACCTAGATCATTGTTAAAACTTTTAGTTAAAGTTAGCATTTATAGAGCAAGGCCACACAAGATTAGTTACAAGAATGGATCCAATATATGCAAATTGTTACCAACAAAGATACAGTTACGACCAAACATATTTCCATTGAAGTCAATGTCAGAACTCCTGTTAACTTCAGTGGCAGCAGAATTTAGCCCTAAAGTTTCAGTTGGTTTTACTTGCTTGGGGCCATTGAAGTCAGTGGGTTGTGGATCAGGCCCTTGGACTTAATCACCTTTCAAAGTTTGGATCTAAATTCAAAAGGCTTTCAATGTCCACTACAACCCTGCTCTCAGCGAACCTCATTTCCCACAAGGTACCTCGCAATTTCTTAGTTGCTACACCTTTCAGCAAAAACATCAATTAACCAACCACTGGCTTCAGACAGAACTGTCTAGCAGGGAGAAGAGAGAAACTCGACTCCAGCCAATAACAAGTCAGGATATTCCTGGGTAAGATCCTTAAAAATTATCTTTAATTAATGTCCAGTATGAACAGATGAGCAAGTGACAGAAGCAAGTCAAATTGCATAGATGAAAACTATGCACTTAAATAAAGTTAGAAACTCGTAACATTAGATGTCCTAAAACTGACAAAATCAAACTATTTAACTGCTGTAAGTAAAAAGAATAGTAATGTAACTATGAGATACATACTTGACTCAAAGTGTAAGCAATTTGCAAATTGCGGAAATAAATAGAGCTACATCAGCTTCAATGGTTTGTTGTCCTGATGGTGCACTTTATATGAATACTATTCCATTTCTATATTTAACATTGGTAATACTTCAACTTTAAAATCAGAGGTATGTCACAGAGTCCATATACATTCCTGCCTACAGCTGTTATTTACAGTTTCAAACCAATGTCCTGGGGGAAAAAAAGTAGTTTACATGTCATGGAAAGGAAATACATATATCATTTTAGCAGGTTATATTATAAGGGTTTTTTTGGCTGCATTTAGTCATAAAAATATCTTTTTTACTTCTGTACAAAAGTAAAATATACATTTGATCCCAATTACATTATAGAAATGTCACTGAAATAACAACATTAATCAAAGACTAATGCACCTAAAGGAATTTAATGCCACATATACTCACTTTAGTTATTGGAGAGACTAGAAAGGGAAAGGGATTTTTTTGTAGACTTGAGTAATACTCTCTAGTCTCTAAGAACAGGTGAAATGAACAGAGCTACACAAATACAAATAGGATATTTTCAGACAAATTTCAGTGAAGACCCCGAGCTTCATGTCATTATTTTACAATATGAAGGTACAGCATTCACTGATCATATAAATTGCTGGTCTTAGTGGAGCACAATTCACCTACACTAAAAAAAAAGTTAGAATACCCTGAAGTTTCCTGATGTAAATATAGGCATTGACACATTTGATGAATCTAAAGTAGTATTTTAGGACATAGCAAAACAATATGTGCTATACCTGGCCTGAGAAAACTCCAACAAAAATAAAAATGTAGTTCCCTGGTTAAAGCAGCTTTAAAAGTGTGTTTGTTTTGTAGTTCCCATTCTTTACAACAATGTTGTGAGATTGCTGAAGACAACCTGCTATTTCTACCTGAGACGTAGCTCTGTGACTAAGAGACCCCCTAAAAAAGAAAAGTGAATCACACTTTGGACCTGATACTGCATCAGGGCTGGCTCCAGGCACCAGCTTGTCAAGCAGGTGCTTGGGGCAGCCGCTCTGGAGAGGGGCGGCACGTCCAGCTATTCGGCAGCAATTCGGCGGATGGTCCCTCACTCCTGCTTGGAGCGAAGGACCTCCCGCCGAATTGCCGCCGCAGATCGCGATCGCGGCTTTTGTTTGTTTGTTTGTTTGGCTGCTTGGGGCAGCCAAAACCCTGGAGCCGGCCCTGTACTGCATACCCTGTACATCCAAAATTCCCATCAAAGTTGACTGAAGTGTTGAGTATGCATGAGATATAGGATCAGGACCAGAAAGGGAAAGCACTTTTATACTGTGATATGTTCCTTTTCTGTTTTATGGGTGAAATTAACCTTGAATGTCACCCTTGTAAGTACAGGTAATCAATCTAAAGTCAAAGGAAGAAAAAAGAAAAACATACATCAGGCATGTTTTTGAATAACCTTTTCAAGCTTTTTTAAATAAATTAAGCAATGAGTTTTTCTTCTCCCATTCCAAGTTCTATTTTAATTTTAATACAATGCAGAGATATCCAAAAATAAAGAGAATCTGCATTGTCCAAAGGCAGGCATTACTTGGGAAAAATGACCTTTGATTCCTTATGTTTATCTTTAAAATGTTAGTTATGCATCATTTGTGTGTCAGCTATATTGTAACAGGAAAAAAACCCGCTCTGTACATTTAATTAAAACGATTGTCTTTTGGCCAAAACTTGAGGAGAATGAAATTTGTCCCTGGTTCATTTGTCTACCCAGTGCAATCTTTAATGAATTATATGTAGCTGATCGGCTAAGAAATGCCTGATCCTTGAAATCTCTACTTGGGCAAAATTATTGAAACCAACAGTTCTGTTGTTTGAGCAAGGACTACTGGCTTGGGCACCCAGGCCCCTATTCTGCAAACAGCTAGCCCAAGCTGTTGGCTATTTTACCCTGGCTACAATGCTATTTTTCCGCTGCTAGTTTGAGCAGAGCTAGCATGGATACCTCTATGCAAGCTGGGAAGCACACCTCCAATCTCAAAGGTAGACGTACCTACATGCACATGCTTAACTTCACTTACAAGAATAAAGTTAATCCCATGCATGTATGCAGCATTTGTAACAGGAAGTTAATTGCCTTGGGTCATATTCATCACTAGTGTAACTTGACTGAAGTCAATGAGCTTAATTTGCTCATTTACACCCAGATGAACCAGTTAAGTCAATGGAGTTGCAAAGTCAAACTGGTTGAAGTACTCAGAGAATCAAGTGTGTTGACTTCAGTGGGGTTACCTCACCAATGAATTTGGCCCTTTATTGTAGCATTCCTCCTTCCACCAATTCCAATAAGGAAGGTGACTACAAAGCCTTTTGTTTTCGTTCTCTCTTGAATTGGTCACCTGTTGTTGTTAATCTTTCTGGTTAAGATCATACTGATTGCTGATATTTCAGACAACTCTAGCACAGACAACTCTCCCTAAACCACGCTATGGAATTAGGGCCTCTTTCTCTCCTTTGGAGAGACAATAAATTGGCCATCAGCCCATTTCCAGTCCTCTCCCACTGGAGGAAACATTCATTTTAGAGGTCAAGCCATTCACCAAAAGAAATACAGTAGAAAAGAAAATGTAAAAAAGAAAAATACATTTATTGGTAAGAACAGGCAGTTGTTAAGTGCACCTTCAGGCCTACAAAGACATTTCAGCACATTTAGTGCAAAGGGGTGAGAGTTTTTTGTCAAACTTGCCAAAAATGCATGCCTATGCTACATGAGGTTAATCCCTGTACTCCATACTTATTTAGTTCCTTTGTAATGAGCTATAATTGGGTAAGCAACATTCAGACTCCCCAAGCCACCCCAAACCCTAATGATTCACCCTATCCCTTGCTAATAAAAGACCCACTGCATGCAGCATTTTTCTCTTTATACATGCAGAATAACCATCCGTCTGGTAGTTAAACAAAGGTGCGGCTACCCAATTACTGTAGAAACCATGTTGCTAAAGTGAGGCCTCGTCTCTCAGGTGCTACTTTCTGATCATCAGTCCCACAGCACTGAACTGATTATTGCTGTTTTGAACTGAATGCAGCATGCAAGTCAGTCTAACCATGGGAAGTTGCATCCTCGACTATGAAAGATTGAGACCACCAGATTTTAATTCTGGCGGGAAGGGTGAGTTGGGGGGTGTGGGTTGGGAAGGAAGCTTTACCTCATCTATCTGGAGAGTTTAATGCCCTGTTTTATCAGATACTTTGCAGTTCTTTGAGATCCCTCTGTCCTGGATCGGAAAGTGATCATTAATATTAATAGAAGCCACACAGTGAGAAGTCAAGTCTTTCTGTAAACCTGGCATGTTAGGCTTGTGCATAACTGCAGAGTTAATTTGTTTTTAGATTATACGTGCCTTGATATGTAGATGATGGGGGTGGGAGTAAGAGGGGGCCTGTACAGTGGGAAATGGCTCAACTGCAGCTGGCCACATGCTATGTGCAGAATGAAGATTCTCAACTTTGTCCTTTAAAGGGGGGAGGGGGGAAAAGGATTAGTGCCTATGTTGGTTAAGATTGAAAGTTGTCATCTTCCAGGGCCTACTGGTCAAGGCTTGCATACTGCAGAAGATTCCTTCTCCCAGCATTGCTACCGTCCATCAGGTCACAGTGGGGACGGATGGGAGATGCTTGAAAGATCTGCAATGGGATTTAAAATCTATTGGGTTGCTGAGGGAGTTTAGTGAAAGGGTGAGGGGGACAGGGATGTGTGCTTGGCTGGGAAGCCTCTCTCACCTACCTCCTGGGGAATCCAAGGGGAAAGAAAGGTGCAGCCCTCCAATCTGGTTGCCTGTCTGGTCGATGCTGCAGTAAATGATGGTCCTTTGTTCCTCTTGTGTTCTGCCCTTCTGGGGCAGGCTGCCAAAGAGTCATCTCAGGGAAGGAAAGGCAAAAACAATGAGGGCAGCGCTGTCTCTATAAACAATCTGGGGAAACTTTGAGTCTTGCATAAACATGATTGTGACTTATTTGGCAGAGGCAAATGCTGAGCCCCGCAGCATCACATTGCCAAGGGAAGAAAGGTGTCCTCGGGCGCTGGTGGTTTTTGCTCTCCTCTTCTCTCTGTGTGTGTGTGCTGTGCCTGGAGATAGCACAGTACATTCCTGATTGTGTGTTGGTGACTTGCCCCTTCCTTCACTACTTATGATCAGCTCTATTCAAGGAGGCACTTTTAGCGATTCAGTAGATAAAGGATAAAGGCACTAAGCAACTATCTAAATCAATCTGTTGAGTCTCTTCAGTGAGTTTTAGGGAGTACAAAAGTCTATAGACCTCAAATAATGACTGCAAAAGAAATCTGCTACTGCGATTTGGATGTATACAATAGATAAGTTTCATTTACATTCTGAGAATGCACCAAAAGGCATTTCACCTACAAAGGATACTAGTTCTTAGGTGTTGCTATACATAACTTGACTTCTTAATTTTCCATATAGTTTTCCCTTTAAGGGATGGGATATGTTCCTTTCCAACAGTGCCTGGACAGAAGCCAACACATTTCCCTGAGCAATGCAGGAAACTCATCAGGTCTCTCTATTCAGTTCTTCTGGCCCTCAATCCAACAAGTGCTTTATTAATTATTAATTATTATTATTAATTATTATTATTATTACTGAATTCATGCATTAATTAATTCAAGTTACACCTTAGTCATTTAGGCCATAATGCTGAATATTTGAACATGCTTTGATCTCCAAAAGTTATTGTTCCCGTTTGACTAACATACATACTTAAATACAGTACTTTAAATTACTAATCAAATATTTAATAAATTAAGGAGTGCACTTTTGGTGAATGCAAATCAAGAAGAAAAGAAAAAAGAAAAGATAAAGAACCTATTTTTAGAAGATTCATTTCAAACAAAAGCTTATCCCCTATTGTCTGAGGTAACGTTTCAGGCATGCGATTATAAAGTAAATAGTATCAAATTCAGACATGCTTATATTAAACTCCATTGTGCTATCTTGCAACAAAGGGGCTAAAAGTTTTGCTTCCAGTCCTGGAGAGGGAAAAAAACGTGTGTTTAAACCATCTGCACTTAAGAAAACTTAGCAGCATTGCAGATGTTTTGTCTTTTTTTTTTCTTATAGAATAGTTCTTCTATGTTAAGGGTGTATACAGCAACAAGACCAGGCTTAAGTGTATTTTTAATAAGGTGCTGCATGAATTTGTAGATCGGAACTACATCATCTTTCACAAAAGAGGGGAAATTCATACTTCAGTTGATCAAAACAGCAGCAAATGCTTGCTGCATATTTTTTGCTGAAGTTTTTATCTGATGCACTTTCTTGGATGCATTGTGCAGTTTTGCAGACTATTTTACTGGAATCCATGCATATTTTTATATCACTAAAATTGTCTGTGTTTTGTTTAAAATTAAGTTAAACAAGCAACAAGGATGAAAAAATAAGTTTAGATTTAGAAGCATATGATTGTTATTTATCACTAGCCTAGTTCAAATAGTTATCATTTACCAGTTGGAAAATACCCTTTAAAAATAACCAAAAACGTTATCTTTCATGGATCCTGAAAACTTCTTGATCGCTGAGCAAAAATTCGCAATGCAACAATGCATTTACGAGGTAAATAAAGCATTCAAAGACTACTAGTAAAGCATCTACAAAGTGTGACTGTGTCACTTAAAGTCTTCAAGCTGAGAGTGTTTTTTGTTTTGGTTTTTTTTACACATCAGTCAGCAGTTTGTTTTTATTAACACAGTTTTGATTGGCTATGGTGCAGTTGCCAGTTCTGAGATTAGCCTCTCTAAAATTGTCTATGCTATTATTCATATCCTCTTCGATTTCCATGTACTCAGATTTGCTGATTGTGGAGGAGCTACGGCGACTCAGATCACTGTGAGATGCTAAATTGGGGGAGCTAACATGGAGTAACTGAGCCTGTTCTTCCCCTTCTGTTTCTCGGTGGTAGAAGTAGTTGAAGTTGGACACGATGACAGGTACGGGCAGGGCAATTGTCAGCACGCCAGCGATGGCACACAAGGAGCCTACAATTTTGCCTCCAATTGTCACAGGGTACATGTCACCATATCCCACAGTGGTCATGCTTACCACAGCCCACCAGAAAGCATCAGGGATGCTTGTGAAATGAGACTCAGGTTCTTCAGCTTCAGCAAAATACACCGCGCTGGAGAACAAGATCACCCCAATGAAGAGGAAAAAGATTAGTAAACCTAACTCTCTCATGCTTGCTTTGAGGGTTTGTCCCAAAATCTGGAGGCCCTTAGAATGTCTGGAGAGTTTGAAGATTCTAAAGACTCTTACCAGTCTGATGACTCTCAGGATAGCCAGAGAGGTGGCCTGCTCCCCCTTTTGGGTACCTTCCTGCTCAGCCATCTCAGTTCCTAAGGTGATGAAGTAGGGGATGATGGCCACTATGTCAATGAAGTTCATGATATTCTTGAAGAACTCGGGCTTGCTGGGACAGGCGAAGAAGCGCACCACCAGCTCAAAGGAGAACCAGATGATGCAAAGGGTTTCCACGATGAAGAAAGGGTCGGTGAAAATGTTGGACTTGTAGATCACTGTGGAGTTGTCAATGTGGTGCAGAGTCCCTGTAAAGTCCTTGTCCTCCTTCAGATCCGGCAAAGTTTCTAGGCAGAAGATGACTATGGAGATGAGGATCACCATGACTGAGATTATTGCAATGACCCTGGCTGGCCCGGAGCTCTCTGGGTACTCAAACAGGAGCCACACCTGGCGCTGGTATTCCTTCTCGGGCAAGGGCCTCTCCTCCTCCTTGATGTACCCTTCATCCTCCCGGAATTTCTCCATGGCCTCCTCACCTAGCTCATAGAACTTGATCTCCTCAGAGAACATGTCCAGAGGCACATTGACCGGCCTGCGGAGCCTGCCTCCAGACTGGTAGTAATAGAGAATGGCATCGAAGCTGGGCCGGTTCCGGTCAAAGAAGTACTCATTGCGCAATGGGTCAAAATACCGCATGCGCTTTTTGGGGTTGCCCAGCAGCGTGTTGGGGAACTGGGCTAGGGTCTTCAGCTGGGTCTCAAAGCGCAGCCCGGCGATGTTGATCACCACCCGCTCGCAGCACTCATGGTCATCATGGGCGTCTGGCTGGTAGCTATCCTGGGGGTGGCCTGGCAGGACAGAGGTCTCATCCATGTTCTCTCCAGCCATCACGGTCATGGTGGCACAGGGGTAGGGGAGTCTCAAGGGTATAGAGGGACACCTTGGGTGAGGGAGAGAAGTCTGAAATGGAGAGCCCCAAGAGGGGAGAGCCTCAGGGGAGAAGGATGGGGAGTCTGGGATGCAAAGCCTTAGAGGGTGTAAGGAGGGATGGTGGATCCAGAATGAAGAGCTTTAAGTGGGGGGACAGAGGATGAGGATCAGGGATGGAAAACCCCAGAAAGGTGAAGGAGAAACAGATGAGGGGAAAGGGGCCTGGGATGGAGAGAATCAGGAAAGGGAGGGATAAGGGGTGGAGAACCTCAGAGGGGAAAGAGGAGAGGGGAGGGAGGCATGAGGGGTCCCCTGTGTGTGTCCCAAGGAAGAAGGGTTTGTGGGGTGTCAATCACACACCCCAGGCTGGGCTCCCCTCCCCAAGCCGGTTCCTTTTGCCTTTAACGCGGTCCTGCTGCTTTTCTCGCTGACTCGACCATCACTGCTGCTGCTGCCACGGAGTTACCACCAAAATAAATAAATAAGAAGGGGGGCAGGGATGAGATTGCTTGCAATGCCAACACAGCAATTTCCACTGGCCTCCCGCCTCTTGGTTTGGGGGGATAAAGCTCGCTTCGGGGCAGTTGCTGGAGGCTGCAAGGGGAGAGAGGGGGGAAGTATATAGGTAAAAAACCACAACACACTCAGATGGGCTGGATTGGGAGAGGGGGGAGAACCCAGCAAGAAGCATCATGCTTTTCCCATGGTGTTAACACCCCCCGTCCCCACACACTCATACACCGGGCATCCTTCCGATGTAAGGACCTGGTGAAAAGCCCTCTGGAGTCAGGGGAAAGCCTCCCGGTAACTTCAGTGGGTTTGCAGCAGTCTGCCTGCACTTCCCGCGTCTCAAACCCCCTCTTGCAGAAACTTAGCCGCCTCCAGCCAACTTCGTTCCAGGGCTGCGGGTGGATCGCAGCGGCAGCCCCCTTCCTGCAGCAGGTCAATCAGCGATAAAAAGGGGGCCAAGGGGGAGATCTGGGCTGGGAGGGGTGAGGCAGAAAAGCAGAGCGCGAGGTCTTCCTTACCTGCCCCCCGGGTCAGCTGGAGGGATGAGGACCGGGAGACCCTGCCGGAATGCGTCAAGTCGCAGCAGCAGCGGCAGCATCCAAAAAGCGCAGCAGCAAACTCACCCTCCTCCTCCGCCTGTGCCCCTGCCGAGATCGCTTTACAGGGCTGCCTGCGAGATGCTGAAATATTCATCTGCTAGCTTCGGCGGCGCTGGGAACCAGTCGGGTGACGATGGGGAGAGAAAGGGACACCCGCCCCAAAGGATCGCGTCCAAACAAACCGGACGCGGCGAGCGCCTCTCTCTCTCTCCCCTTCTGCCTGTGCCCTTAAGAGAGCCGGGCAGCAGCAGCAGGGAAGGGGGAAAGCCGCAGCCCTGCAGCTGCGTCCCCGGCGCAGATCTTGGCTCGCCCTGGCTAGAGCAGCAGCAGGAAGGATCGGGACGCGCGTGGCAGAGGCGAGGCGGCTGCGGAATACAGGCAGAGCAAGGAGCAAACTCGAGCCGTTTCTTGACGCTGCAGGATCAGCAGAAACCTGAGAGCGGTGCGGTGCAGCGCTGGGACGGGATGGGAGGGGTGGGGGGAGGAGGGGAAAGGGGCGATCGCACGTTTCCTCCCCACCGTGCCATTGGAGCAGCCCCCCCCCCCCCCCCCCGAGCTCCCGGTGGGGTTTAAACCCACGCACCGCAGCAGCCACCCTGGGTCCGAGCGAGCACTGCAAACGGGCCAGCTTCGACGCAATGCAGGCGGCGGCGCGGGCCAGGCGAGCGGAGCCCCCTGGGCGTGTGGCCGCGCTCGGCAGCAGCTGGAAGGGCTCCCAGTCTCCCCGCAAGGTGCATCCCCCTCCCCTCCAGCCGCAGGAGCAGCGAGGGGTCGGGCGAGCCCCGGACTAGCCGGTTCTTGCGGAGCGCCGGGGGGATCGGGGCCGATCGGGCCTGGAGGGGAGAGCGATTGACACTAACCCGGAGCCTGGATCTTGGGTTAATATTTTTCTCAGGACATTTTCCGCCTGTGACCTAAGGTGCCCTTTGGGGAGAAGGTCCCCGCCCCCCGTCCCGGTCCAGTCACATCTTTCAACCCAACCACTAAGATTGGATCTGCTCCAATACACTCCTCACCGCCCGGCCAGGGCTGGGACTGGCTCCCAGCCGCGCCGCGCAGGTAGGTTAGTAGCGCAGCAGCTGACCCTGGCTCTGCCCCGGCTGCCACCGAGCTGGACAGCAGGACACGCCCGGGGTTAGGGCTCCCTCCGCCCCCGAGGCGCTGAGGCCTTCGCCAGGTGCAGGGCCACCCGGCGCTTGCCCCGAGAAGTGGCTCGGGAGGCGATGCGCCTGCAGTCCCGGCGCCAGCAGCTGCTGCTGAGACAGCTCCCGGGGGGCAACTGCCAGCGCTGCCAGATCTGCGGCTGGCTCTTCCGCTGTATCGATTCCCTGCCCCTCCGGAATGCAGCCATCGACTCCAACCTTTGCAACGGGACCCCAGTTCCCCCAGCCACGTGCTCGCTAATGGACTGCGCTCCACTTTGCCGGCCCCAGGGGCCTAACAGTGGATCCAGTGTAGTGTGGATTTAATTGGGAGGGAAGAGTTAAGCAGCAGCAGCATCTTACAAGGAAATTGCCCTTCATGCTGCTTATCCCACTGAATTGATGAATCACATAACTCGGAGAAGACCTATTATGTCATCTGCTTTTTGCGGGATTGTTTCCTACAGTACAGAATAATGTACATTATATAAAAGCGGGCCGCTCACTTTATCAAACCAGGATAGGCGATCAAATACAACCCCGGCTTGTTTTCTTCCATTCTTTGTTTTATTGCACAAATGAGTGTAATTTGAAGCACTTGGGGTTAGATAGACCATGTCCATGTTTAAGAGGGCTGGCCTCATTAGTGTTTCACTGCATAAAACATTAAATGCAATTAAGGTTGCACTTGGCAGTTTAAAAATGTCTCATCACATGACTCCATGGACCTTTCCTTCCCCTCCCACTTCTGAGGTCTCCTATTTATTTATCCTGCTTTCTTTGAGAGAGGAAGGGTAGTTTTAAAATCTTCTAACAGTTTGTCCTACCTCTGTTGCCAATCAGAGCTTGGATGGAGTGATGCTAATCAGCACCACTTGCAGCAGAAATGCATAGGAACGGATTTGCCACAACACATCAGGTCACTGGGCAGAATAGTCCAGTATGGGGGGAGGGATAGCTCAGTAGGTTGAGCATTAGCCTGCTAAACCCAGGATTGTGAGATCTATCCTTGAGGGGGCCATTTAGGGAACTGGGGTAAAAATCTGTCTGGGGATTGGTCCTGCTTTGAGCAGGGTGTTGGTCTAGATGACCTCTTGAGGTCCTTTCCAAACCCTGATATTCTATGATAGTGACCAAAACTGTGATGCTTTGAAGGTAGGGTGAAAAACTCCACAGTTGTCCTGGCCAAGAGCTATAACAAGGAAAATCCTTCTGCTACTCCAAGGCCAATCATTTACACCCTGAAAGAGGAGATCTGATTATTCTGTCTTTTCCTCCTTAATGATCACTACTCTCTCATTTGCAATTAACTGTTATTTATATGTATTGCAATATTGCCCAAGAGACCAGCCATGGACCAGGACCCAGTTGTGCTAGGTACCAACACAGAATAAAAAGACAATCCCTGCTCCAAAGAGATGAGAAAGTTATTCAGCCTTTAAAAAAATCAGCAACTGTATTTGACTTAACATCCTCTTAGGGCAATGAATTCCAGTGTCCGACTACATGCTACACAGAGCTGGCTGCAAGATATTCTTAAAATGGTGTGTTCAATACATTTGGATATTTTTGCATAAATAAAGCAATGAATGTATTTGGAATATTCACCCTATTCTAATGCTTTATAAAGGTTACTATATTTTTTTACAAGTTCAAAATGTAGTGGATAAGGATGGTCTTGTGAATAAGGCACTAGGCTGAAAGTCAGAGTTTGGAATTCAAAATCCTGTTCTGCCACAGGCCAAGCCACTCAATTTTCCTGCTTTTCATCTGTAAAATGGGGTTAATGGTGCTTTCTTTATCTCGAAAGAATTAGATTTATGTTAGGGGCAGAGACTGTCTTTTACTATTAGGGCTGAGTGGGAAAAGGTTTTCCTGTCCTGTGAGAATTTTTAAGATTTTTCCCATCCCAAATCAGGCCAAAAAGTCAAAATGTTTTGCAAACCGTCAGATCAATCAAAACATTTTGTTTCAATAATTTCAAAAAGTTTTGGTTCAATTTTGACCTTTTTAGTATAAATTAGGTTATATTTTAAAACAAAGTCATTGCAAATGAAAACAGCCCATTTTGACAGTTTAACTTTTTTTCCCCCAGCAGTTTCAATGACTCATCAGTTTCAACAAATCAGCATTTTTCAGCAACATTTTTTTCCAGCAAAAAAATGTTCCGTCGAAAAATTCCCAGCCAGCTTTACTTAGGGCTTGTCCACACTTCTAGCACTAGTGCAGCTGTGCCACTGTAGTGCTTAGTGAAGATGCTGCCTACGCCCTCGTGTAGGTATTCCTCCTCCCCGAAAGGTGGTAGCTTTGGTGACAGGAGAAGCCCTACTGTTGACATAGTGCTGTCTACACTGGGGGTTAGGTTGGTATAACTCCATTGTTCAGGGGTGTGGATTTTCCACACCTCTTAGGCTACGTCCTCACTACGGGGGGGGGTGTCGATTTAAGATACGCAAATTCAGCTACGCGAATAGCGTAGCTGAATTGGACGTATCGCAGCCGACTTACTCCGCTGTAAGGATGGTGGCAAAATCGACCTCCGCGGCTTCCCGTCGACGGCGCTTACTCCCACCTCCGCTGGTGGAGTAAGAGTGTCGATTCGGGGATCGATTGTCACGTCCCAACGGGCCGCGATAATTCGATCCCCGAGAGGTCGATTTCTACCTGGCGATTCAGGCGGGTAGTGTAGACCTAGCCTGAGTGACGTAGTTATACCCATATAAGTTTGTAGTGTAGACCAGGACTAACCATGTGTTTGTTACTGCTTAGCATAACAGAGCCCTAGTCTTGATGATGATCTCTAGGTAGTATTGCAGCATAAACAATAACAGTACCCATTGAGTTGTCCTTTGTTCTTATATTATGAGACAGTGTAAAAACAAAAGGAGACACTGATCAATTTTCATAATACCCTCCTTTCATAATTTTGAATACCTTAATCATTGCTTCTTGCTGATAACTCAAATGCTTATAGCATAGCTGATTCAACAACACATTAGAAAAAGTGCATTATCAGGAGTAGCAGGATGGGGCAACTGGCAGTCTTATTAAGGAATATAAACTACCGTACAGTAGGATTGTGCCCTGGAAGACAAGGAGGTCCCATAACGTGTTACCCAAGCTACTTATCACTATAAATGATGAGAAGGGATCTGGTGTTGCAGCGAAGTCAGGTTGCTAATATTAGATGCTCCTTATGTTATAGAAAAGGCAGAGAAAATGCACAGAAGAAATCACACATGTAACCTAAGGCAGCAAATTCAGAAATTTACCATTATCCCCCTACTCTTGCAGCTTAGGAACAAGGAGAAAATTCTGATTGTTGAGTCACAAGAAACAAAATCTGTCCTACTAGGCCATGAGGTTAGGGATTTGGGGACATATTTTTAAGAGTACTGTACTGTATTTAGGTGCCCAAAGATCCGACAGGTGCCTAGAGTGATTTTCAAAAGCACCTAGGCACTTTCAAAAATCCCACTAGAGAACTATATGCATCTTTATGTACCTAAATATGTTTAAATAACTATCCCTTGGAACTTTCTGCACAACCTAAATGAAAAATGTTGTCCATTGGAAGACTGTCTTGTAGAATAAGCTAGAGGTCACCCTACTTTTCTCAGACACTTGGAGGATCTGCCCTTGTAGTAAGGTGTTTTTTTTGTTTGTTTTTTTTAAACAATGTAGATGCCGACTAAAGACTTTTAGGGCACAGGGAGGATAAGAAAGATTGTATGAAGCAAATGTAATTCTGAAGTTGGATTAGAAAGGAACCGATGGACTTCCGCATTTTTGAGTCATCAGGGCTGGCCCACAACATTTTGGCACCTGAGGCGGGGAGCTCAAATGACACCCCCATGCGCCTTTGTTGGGCCAAAACTTTGAAAGGTCTCAATTCTGCCTTCTTCCTGTTCTACTCCTCTCATGGTACTGCTCTGCTACCTACCCCAATAAAGGAGAACTAACAACTTAAAATGCCTTGTTCAAAAATTTTAAGTAACACTTAACTTTCATACGCCTGAACAGCAAATGTAACTTTTCTTGTCTGCATAGTAAACACTGGCATTTTTATCTGTTTGAATAATCAAAGTGGTGCTTTCCGTGCCTTCTTGGTTGCAAAGATTTGAACTGCTTCCTGAAGGGCCACAGTCTGGGCCAGATCATGCTCTATTGAGATGGTTGCAAGGCTGTCCAGCTTCTCCTGTGTCATTGTGGAGTGTAGATGTGTTTTTATTAACTTCAGCTTGGAGAAGCTGCGTTCTCCACTGGCAACTCTTACAGGAAGTGTTAGAAGTATGCGCAGAGCATTTGGAAAGAGGGAGGTCATCTTATTTGTGCACATACATGCCAGAACAGCCTTTGGAGTTGATCCTGCTGAAATGTATCTTGAAAGGGCTTTCAGTTCATCACTTAAATCACTTGCATCAATATCACGCATGTCACCATGTGTCAATATTGTCTCTACCGCCCTGCATTGCTGGTGTAGGTCTTTTTCAGGTATAGTGAGTTTGAATTGTTGTTTGGGGTCTCTTATGGGATTATCCCGTGCCTCGTAATCAAAATGTCTTCTTTTTCAGTGACTCTTGTATTCTTGAATGGGTGGGGAAATAGCTTCAGTGTGAAGTTCCTCTGCCAACTTCTGTGCACTCTTCAGAACGTTTTGAAATCCCTTATCTGACCGGTAAGACTGTAGATATGACTTTGCTTTGTCCAGTTGTTCCATTGCTCCAGATATATCAAGGTCAACACCTTGGAATCTCTTGCTTACAACATTTATTTCAAACAGTATGTCATGCCACAACACTAAGCCACACAAAAATGTGAAGTTATGTATGTTTTTGGTGATTCCATTTCCCTGTGCCACTGTTCTCTCACGAACAGTTCCTGTCATAGCATTATCCTCCATAATGATAACTATGGCATCATCTATCTTCCCAATCTGGTGTTTGATAGGCTTTATCGCCTTCACTCGACTTTCCCATCGTGTGGTACTCAGTGGTTTCAGAGTCAGAGAAGATGTTCCCAGATGTTGCTTCAAAATTTGCCATCGATGAGTTGATGCAGAGAAAAATACATAGATGCTTTGAATTACATTAAAAAAATCCGCAAAAAGAACAGGAGTACTTGTGGCACCTTAGAGACTAACAAATTTATTAGAGCATAAGCTTTCGTGGGCTACAACCCACTTCTTCGGATGCATATTGAGTGAAACATATATTGAGGAGATATATATACACACATACAGAGAGCATGAACAGGTGGGAGTTGTCTTACCAACTCTGAGAGGCCAATTAAGTAAGAGAAAAAAAACTTTTGAAGTGGCTGAGCCATTACAAACATTGAATCTATCTCCCCTTGTAAGTATTCTCACACTTGCTTCTTATCAAACTGTCTGTACTTGGCTATCTTGATTATCACTTCAAAAGTTTTTTTTCTCTTACTTAATTGGCCTCTCAGAGTTGGTAAGACAACTCCCACCTGTTCATGCTCTCTGTATGTGTGTATATATATCTCCTCAATATATGTTTCAGTCTATATGCATCCGAAGAAGTGGGTTGTAGCCCATGAAAGCTTATGCTCTAATAAATTTGTTAGTCTCTAAGGTGCCACAAGTACTCCTGTTCTTTTTGCGGATACAGACTAACACGGCTGCTACTCTGAAACCTGTCATTAAAAAAATCAGCAGCCTCACTAGAAGCTGATGCTGCATCACTGACCACCAAGTTCAATGAATGAGAACTGCATGGGACAAAAAAAGCTCAAGGGTTTAACTCTCGGATCCATGTCTGCACTCCTCTGTTCTTTCCTCTCATGTTGGCACCATTATCGTAGCCCTGACCTCTCATGTCAGCTATTGCAATTCCTGTATCTTCCAGCTTTTTAAGAAGCACATTTGTCATACCAGCTCCTGTAGTATCATCAATGTCAAATTCTAGAAAATGCTCTCTGACAGTCACCATTGCAGGGACATTTTCACTAGGTTCTGTTGTTGTTACAAAACGCACTATTACTCTGTTATTCTGGACTGCACACCGTATGGCTGATGTCAGGTGTGCAGTCCAGAATAACAGAGTAATATCTTGCTGACTTCAGATCTGCCACAATCTTCTGTTCGACTTTTGTTGCCAGTAATGGTATGATCTTATTTTGAATTGTTTTTCCAAGGTAGTGGTGTGTGTACATTTTTTGGGTGGTGACTTTTCTTAGATGCTCCTGCAGTACAGCATCAAACTCAGCCATCAGCTCCACAATTTTAAGGAAGTTTCCATTGTTTGGCACATACAGCTGATCTGAAGTGCCACACAGTGCTAGGTTTTGGGTAACAAGCATTCTCACAATGGCAATGAGCCTTTTCAGAACATTTTGCCAGTAAAGAGACTCTGATACAATCTTCTCTTGATGCTGATCACCTATGGTGGCCTTTAACCTTAGTCTCATCTCAAGCTCTTTCCACCTATGGAATGCTCTCTGGTGATTTGCTGCCTTCTCATGGCATGCCAGATTTCTAGCCAGATTTTTCCAGTCCTTTGTTCCTGTAGCACCCAATGTGGCTGGAACATTAGACTGGGAGAGTTTGCAACAAAAACAGTATGCAGCATTCTGGGTTTTTGAGTACATAAGCCATGGCCTCTCCACTTTGTCACCATTGGGGATTTCATGCCAGTAATGTGTTGGATGGAAACTTCTATTTTCATTGTCTTTGAGGAACATGAAGTTTTTCACTTGCTGTGGCCCAGGCAGTACAAGGAAGTCCCTCAGGTTACTGCTCAAGTGGGTCCACAGTCCTGGATCATCTAGAATTAAGGAACTAAACTCAGCAGCAGCTGTTTCTTGCACCTCTACCACACTCTTCTCTGATCTACACTTTTCTTCAGGAATGTGCATGGTTACATCCATTTGAGATGGAGATATAGATGCTGTAGTAGCTGCCAGGTCACCTGCACTCTTGACTAACTGGAAGATCAGGCATCTCCTCACCACTCACATCCACACTGAGGCCAGAAGGCTCACCGTGAAAATTTGTGTCTGTGTATCTCAGGAGAGCTCCTTCCTGCTTAGATAGAAAAGCTTCCCTTGCTTGCTTTCTTTTTCTGAATGCTGCCCCAGAGGGGTGTTTTCTTCTTTCACTCATGACTGCTGTTCTGTGCCAGCTATAGTGGCTCTCAACTCTCATTTGAAGGGGACAAATAAGCAGGCCGGTAGCAGGGCCGGAGTGAGGGAAGATATCAGCATCCTAAGGGCCTAACTGGCTCCTACTACTTCAGTTGACTGTCTGTTCTCCTCGAGTGGGTTCAGGGAAGCAGCAGGAAACAGGAAGCTCCCTGAGAAGCTGGTGTTAATCAATCCAGGATCCTGGGGGTGCTAGAGAGGTACATAAGAGCAGGCGCGCTGCCAGCTTTTCTGCCGCCCTAGGCGGCGGAAGGTCCCGCCCCGAAATGCCGCTCCCGACAGAGGTGGAGGAAGGTCTCACCCCCGAAATACCGCCGACGACCAGGGCGGCCGAAGATCCCGACGCCGCGGTCGCCGCCCCCAAATTCTAGCGCCCTAGGCGACCGCCTAGGTCGCCTAATGGGTTGCGCCAGCCCTGCATAAGAGGCTCTCTCCTTGCAGCTCCTGCTGCTTTCTGTTATCCCCTCTCACCTTTTCTCCTGCCTGCCTGTTATGTCTCTTGTGCCTTCCTTCCTCCAGCACAGCACTCCGCCATCTCTGTGCATCTAGAGCAGAGAGAATACATATGCACCAGCAGCAGACACAATTCTCTACACTCTGGGTCCTAGTGGCACCCCCCCACAGTCTGGCACCTGAGGCGGCCTCCTCAGTTTGCCTCATGGTAAGGCCAGCCCTTTGAGGCATGCATTACCTTCTAATGTGCAAACATTGGGCAACTGCTGTGGCATTTTAAAAGGTGGTCCTACCAGGGCCGGATTTCCAATTAGGCACAGTAGGCTCATGCCTGGGGGCGCCAGCATTTTAGGGGCACCTTCCCTCTCTAAAACTGTGCAACACGAAGGTCAGCTGTAGGCAGGGGAGTGCTGAAGATGCTGTGCCTAGGGGCACGTAAGGTGTAAATCCAGCCCTGGGCCATACTCTGAAAAAGTGTTCTGTAAAATAAGCATCCACCAGGACTCTATATTTTTTCCATCTTTCATTTTTCACCAGGTCACATTTTATCAATCTACAATTAAGTATACAACTTCCAGTCCTGCAATATCATTTTGCTATCTGGGAGTTAAGGTGAGTTCTGTCTGGTTTGATATCATCATCCATAATAAACCATGATGTACCTTTGCTAGGAAAGGAGTAACACAGACCCACTTCGTGCTGTGAGCCCCCTGTAATCAGGGCCTTTACCCTTGGAGTGCTCTGGGCAGCTCAGAGCAACAACACCAGTGCATCTCTGACTCAGTTTCCCCAAATGAGGGTTTTAATAAGTCCACTGAGGCTCGTATATTGAACAGCACCCCTTCAGGTATCTAGTTTATTCAGTCCCAAAGGACGGACTAAGCTACATCACACAAATAGGCCTCTCCCTCAGCATGTTTAGCCTCATTCCAAGGTCCTTTATCAGTGAGGCCTTCATCAGCTGGAATCCTTTTCTGGAGTCAATGGCCTCTTGTCACTAGCCAGGGAAGGCTCTTTCCTCTTGGGTTAAGGTCCGCCTGGACTCAGAACTACAACAACCCTTCTTCTGGACTGCGCATAATTCCTCTAATTTAGGGCTTCTGTTGTTGCCCACTGAAGTCTTTCATGTGTGCCAGGTTTCTCTGAGCTTAGTATTCATAGCCCTTTCTTATCAGAAACTCTGCCACCCAGCAGCATTCTTCCTTGGTTTTCTTTGCTGGTGATCCCTGCCCACCAGCTTCCCCCTGAAAACCCTCCTCTGTAGGAATTTTTGCTTTCTGTACTCTGGAAACTGTTCCTCTCTCCCCAGGAGTCTCTGTTCTCTAGCCCAACCCCACTGGACATAGCTTCCAGTTATCATGCCAGGTATTTCCCTGCCTATTAACTGCCTCCCAGTTTCTCACTGAATTCATTAGTCCCAGGTGAATCTGCCTGGCATCATTCCCCTTGTGGAGCCTGTCTCTCCTTCACCAATTTGCCCACCCCCTACACTTCCCAAACATCCCCTCCCTCCTTCCTGTCTGATGTTCATGCTGGATATTCACTTTTTATAGCATTCAATCATAGTTAGTAACACTTAACATACCTGGAAGATAAAATCAGTTGGGGGCAAGTTATTTTGCAATCCCAGATTTTGCTCACCACATGCAAAATCCCTCCAGAATTTGTTAAATGTGAGGCCTGGACTTTAATTACATTTTTCACATGGTTAAAGTAAAGCACGTGCTTAAGTGCTTTGCCAGAGCAGGACTAGAGTGATCAGTACCTTACATGATCATACTGATAACGGGTGTGTCTGGGTTGAGTGGCTCTTCCTTGCAAAGTGACTTTGTGTAGAAGGTATCATGTTTCCCTGGTTTCTACATCAAATTTGCTCAGTTTGCAATTTTGAAAAATGAGGGTTTTTTCCCCCCTAGTTGCCAATCCTACAAACTCACTCTGGTTTCTGACAGTCAGGATGGATTCTTTCCATCCCATGGATCATCTATAATAGAGGTTCTGTAAGACAATTTAAGACCTCAGCTACACCTGATAAACCTCATGTTAAGATTATACCCTGTGACAGTACCACTTGTGTAAACCCATAAATGGGTTTGAACGGGTGGAACTGAGGACATACTCCAAAAAACACTAGAGACATTGTATAATATGTATAATCTCAAGACATTGTACAAGAGAAGCTAAGGGACTAATCTGGCCTACAGAGCCTCTATCACTGTTGATGATCCATGAAATGGAAAGAACCCAGTTTGACTGGCAGAGCCCAACTTAAGTTTGTGGTGCTGACAGAACACACACACATATATATAACTTGCAAAAACCCTTTAAAGGGTTTCCCCCCACCTCTTTAAACACTGAAAGCAGTCTTTGTAGAGGGAGGCTCTGACTTTCAGTTTGCAACAACAGGTCCTTTTTGTGATTACACTAGCTGCCTTATGATCCTAAATACCATCGTGTATTCACTGCATAGAACTTCCTTCCTGATCCCGAGTTCAAACTTTTAACTGTCCATGCTCTTTACACTAACCATTATGGACGGACATACTTAAGATTGCATCTTGAATTCTGAGCACAGTTTTAATCCTCTGTGATCCTTTGTGCTTGAAATGTTACAGAAATTGTCTTTGGCCAGAGGATAAATTGTGTGGAAATTCGTAGGCAAATTGGTTAAACCATTTCTGAGACAGAGGACTCAACTAATATCACTTACAGTGGTGTAAATTCAAAACAGCTCTACTAAGTCAATAGTTATTCCAGATTTACACCAGTGGATCTGAGCTCAGAATGTGGGCCATGGACCTAAAAAATAAATGTGTTGTTTGAAAAATCTTCTAATGCCCTTTTGTCACATCATATCTCAAAAACAACTTGGCGTGGACGCTTCAAATCAATGAAATCTAATGCACAGGACTAGTTTGCAGTGAACAAAGGATCAGAACCTTTGCCAAGAGTCTGAAAGAGCTCTGAATATCCAATAATGGTGCAAAGGAGGTCTGAACCTCTGCCCAAGGTTTGAAAAAGGTTTTGGGAAACAATTCTTCCCCATGCAAATCTAGACAAATGTACTAATTCCTGCTGATCTGCTAAGCCATTTAGGCTACGTCTATACTACAGTGTAAGCCTAGGGTTAGTAGATCTTGCATTAGCAGACCCTGCATTAACCTAGGGCTTGAGCATCTACACTCATTTGTAATCCCAGGTTAAGAATTGTTGAACCCTTGTTTCCAACCTGGGGTTCCACCATCTACACTGCATTATACAGGCCCAAGGCCAATCACCCATGTCCCAAACTTGTTAGCACCCTCCCAAAGTGTGGCTACTCTAGACTTTTGGTCATGGTGCAATATGGGAAAACCTGAGTGACCATCAAACTCAACTGTCTAAAAAACAAAGAAAGTCAGCAGGACTGTGGATATTGTGCCAAACTTCAATTGAGAGCAAAAATTTGAAGTCAATGATCTGGTTTGTCTTCTGAGCAAAGTCTGTGCATCTTTAAAGTCCTTTAACACAGCAGCTTCTGCTAAGGACATTAGAAAGTCCCTCAGAGTATGTCTACACTGCACTGTAAACCCAGAGTTTGAACTTTGGCTCCAGCCTAACCCCCCTTCCATCTATACATGAATTGTGTTAACCCAGAGCTCGGACCAGGGTTGAGGACCCCATGGGGTGAAGAGTCTGAACCTGAATTAAGCTGGGACCCAGGGTTCAAGCCCTACTGTGTTGCAGTGTAGATGCAGCCCCACTGAACTTGTGCTCTGGGAGTCTGCCAAAAGTATTCCACAGTCCTCAGTTTTGCCCGGCCCATTCAAAATTGTACGAACAATATCAGCAGAGTTTAGGATCACCAGCTGTCAAGGTTCCTTCCCCACTCTGAACTTTAGAGTACAGATGTAGGGACCTGCATGAAAATCTCTAAGCTTCTCTACCAGCTTAGATCTGCTTTTGCTGCCACCACTCCCAATGTGCTAATTCCCTTCCCTGGGTAGCCTTGAGAGACTCCTCCACCAATTCCCTGGTGAACAATGATCCAAAACCTCTTGGATCTTAAAACAAGGAGGAATTAATCAGGTTCTTAAAAAGAAGGCTTTTAATTAAAGAAAGAAAGGTAAAAATCATCTCTGTAAAATCAGGATGGAAAATAACTTTACTGGTTAATCAAATTTAAAGAGCCCAGAGGAACCCCCTCTAGCCTTAGGTTCAAAGTTACAGCAAACAGAGGTAAACACTCTAGCAAAAGTTACATTTACAAGTTGAGAAAACAAGGATAAAACTAACACGCCTTGCCTGGCTGTTACTTACAAGTTTGAAATATGAGAGACTTGTTCAAAGATTTGGAGAGCATGGAGTGATGTCTGTGATGTCTGGTCCCTCTTAGTCCCAAGAGCGAACAACCCCCAAAAAAAAGAGCACAAACAAAAGCCCCCTCCCCCCCAAGATTTGAAAGCATCTTGTCCCCTTATTGGTCCTTTGGGTCAGGTGTCAGCCAGGTTACCTGAGCTTCTTAACCCTTTACAGGTAAAAGGATTTTGGAGTCTCTGGCCAGGAGGGATTATAGTATTGTACACAGGAGGGCTGTTACCCTTCCCTTTTAGTTATGACACCGGCTATAAAGCAGGACTTCATGTATCAATTTGTGCTCTGCAATTTTTCTCACTGCTGTTTCTGTCATCATGCGAGGCTGATTCTTCTTTATCATTTCTCACCTTTCCATGTAAACCAGATTTTTGTGTGTTATTACTCTCCTTTTCATCTGAGCCACATTCTTCTTTATCATCTCTCTCCTTTGTCAGGGAAAGTGGAAGATTATCCATCACTTTTCTCACATTTCCATTCCTTATGTTCAGGTAAATCTGCTGATTCCTTAGTAACAGGACTTCCATCATTTACGCTTCGCTCCTCAGTTTCTTCTGCACTAGGACAATTGTTACTGCCTAAAGCCCGGTATACGTTGTTCTGTTTCAGATATTTTCCCATCAAATTTGCCCCTTGCTGCAAAGTAGATTGCAATTGAGCTTTTCACTTCCTATAATGAGCTCCTGAAGGCTTCTTTGGGGGCATCTTTTATTTTCTACAGGGGAAAACAGACAGTATTAGGGAGAGCAAAAGTCTATGTTCCGCAGTCTTAGAAAGTCATCAAACATTATGTGTAAAGCAATGCAAAAGAAGTAACAGTATTTCTTTTATGTTTTTGCATAGATAGGGGTTCAATAGATATCTCTGGTGTCTCATTAAATATGTCCTTTATTAGTCACTACTTATATTGTTCAAGTACACTAAACACAAGATAAACAATGAAATAAGGTTCACTATATTGCAGCTGGGCACCCACTTCACGTCAGTTCGTTCTTATATCTCATTGTCTGACTGGCAACCTCCCATCCCTTATAGACCTGAGAGGCCATAGGTGACAGCATTCAAGGAAAATGTAATTCTCAGAATGTCTGGAAGGTTCCATGAGATTCTACAAAAGTCCAGAACATTCTAAGAGGTTAGTGAAAATGAATCCACATACCTGAAACATATTACTTCAAACATTCTATTTTCTCTTTTGTCGCTAACAACAAAAACAGTACCCCAAGCCCAGCACCCGAGGTGGTCATCTGGGTCACCTGCCCCTAAATCTGGCCCTGTCTGTACCAATCTGCCAAAACCCCTAGGTGACTGGATAATAGGGCTGGTCGGACTGTTCATTGTTGTGCAATGGTTGAGTCCCTATCCCGCTCTCAGCTCAGCACAAACACTCTAAGTTAGTGTTCAAAACTCACCTCTTCATCCTTTTCTGGGTGTTTTTCCTTTTTCTTATTCACACCACACCCGCACCCCTTCTCTCCTGCCATATCCCCCACACTTCCCTTTCCTTCCATTTAGCTTATCCCCTCCTAAGTAACCCCCCTCAAAAAAATAATAATGTGGATTTAGCATGATGTTTACTGCCAGCATCGTGATTATTCTATGAGTTCTACCCCATCCCTACCCTGTGTCTATCTAGTTTATTTAGATTGTAAATTCTTCAGGACAAGGACCCTCTACTACACTGCTTTTGTACAGTATCTAGACAATGAGACTCCATTCTTAGGTACTACCACAATAAATATGATTAATAATACATTCTTAACTTAAAAACAGGAAGAACAAATATTAAACTGACCTTCCTCCTAATTTTTTTTTTTTTTTCTGCCCTGCAGGACCTCATGTCTCAATTCCTAGTCCCCCTCTTGCCTTAGACTTTCCGCTTTTTACCTTCATATGCTGGAGGAAATTAAAGCCACCTGGTCTAGCTGCCAGAATGAGTCAGCAAAACAGACCGACATCTATATGCAGGGGCTAAGACCTTGACCTCTTGCCACAGCTGTGAAAAACAGATTTGACAAGCTTAATCCTTTTTTCTATTTGTATGATACTAAGTTTTTTATTAATTCGTTTGTAATCTGACTTCATTTAAATAGTTCTTATGAACATATGTGAGCCTATGGACTGTTTGCAAACTGGTTTCAGGTTGTTGGTTTTTTTTAAATGAGAACACCTTGTTTAGGACTGTAGCGGGGTGGTCACCAGCTCCTGCCTGGGAAGGGTTAAAGCCAGCCCTGCAGAGGGCTGGGGCTGTGGAAGGAAAGACCTGGGCTGATTGGGGGAAACAGCTGCAGCTGGGCCACGCCCCAATCAGAGCCCAGCTGGCCCTATAAAGGCTTGAGCAGGAACAAGGAGACACTCACTCTCTGCATTCAGAGAGAGAAAGGCCTGGCTGTAGGGAGCTTGAGACAGGGTACTTGAGTGGAGCAGGGCTAGGGAAAGGCTGGGGAGCTCCAGCCTGGAAAGCCCAGGCTGTGGCTTAGCATTGGGCCAAGGGGTACTGGGGGTTGCAGAGGGCAGCCCAGGGGTAGGCAAAGGCAGCAGGTCCAAACCCAGCCTTGCCTGTGATGAGTGGCTGATACTGCAGTCTGCCCCAGGCGTGGGGCTAGATGGGACTGGCAGTAGCCTTACACTGAGGTGAGGTGGGGTTAGTGGGTGGGGGATCCCCTAGGAGGGGAGACCCAACATGTGTGGGTACTGCCAGGGGGCAGCACCCAGAGAAAAGGGCACCAGAGTCCAGGGAGGGACACGGGGGCCGGTGACAAGGCAGATCACCGGCCTGCAGAGGGCGCTCCGGGCTGGAAATTGAGCTAATTCCCTGAGAGACCAGTGGGAGGTGCCGCAGGGGTGAGTCCAACCCTTACAAGGAGTCAATGTGATTAGTTCAATAAAGACATCTATCCAATACAATCAGTGGATGAAAATCAGTTATGAAGTATATATCCATTAAGAAAAAAAGAAATAAAAAATGATGTTTTAGAATTGAACAATGCTCCCATTTGTATTACTGTGGCTAGTTCTGGTCACCTGGCATCAATAAAACTATTGCAGAGATTAAAAAGCTGCAGAGAAGGGCAACAAAGATGACTAGCGGCAAGGAGATACTTGCCTACTGCAATATACCTATGGCCACTTGGGACTTCACATACATCACTAGGCTGCATGCTGTGCCATTTGGAACTTCGCTGCTCCAGTGGCAACAGAACTTGAAATTTTCTGCTCCAAAATCAAAGGGAACAAACAAATAAACTAAAAAAAACTTCCGTTAAGAATTAGTAGTATATGGCCTTTGAGACACAGTTGAATCTATCCAATAGAAGGCAGTGGTACACATACATATTGCAGTATTATGAGAGACT